>NC_059491.1:9537038-9639672 GCF_018139145.2 Gymnogyps californianus
TAGAATTACATTCTGAAATAATTTGCCTACGGTTGCTGAGGATTCACCATGGCTTGAAGTCTGCAATCTTAGAAAACTCAATGGCTTGATCATGGCAACCTTGTATTAGTTCTGTCCCATGTCATGTAGGAGGTTACGATAGATGTTCCTTAAAGGATCTTAAGACTTTAATACCATCATCTTCTTTGGTATTTATATATGCTCACCATTAAGATACATAAGGACATCCACTCATAGTCTCTCAACCCCTTATTACCTGACATGTTGATAGTTTTAACTCTGTCTCCCTGTTCCTGGATATACTTCCCAGCTAACGGGTCTTCCTAAAGGAAATTCCCATTCATTGATAATAGAAATTTTAACATATTTTTCTGGGTATGTTGAAATTCAGCTCCATTTCAGGTATAAAATTTTAGATCCAGAATATATTTATTCTTGGGGTAGAAATATATATGCTTATCATGCGTTTATTCAGCTAGATGGGCTGGAAATGGTCAAAGTGATACCAAATTTATGATCTAAATAGGCCTCAGTGAGATGTGTGCCTTCACACCATTAAAAAAAAAACAAAACAAAAACCAAACAAGGTTGAAAACATCATGAACTTTGAAAATGTGTTTGAAAAAAAGTTGCCCATTCATGTCTCCATGTCATTAAACTTCATTCAAGTATAAAGACTTAAATCACTTTATGGATATTAAAGACTGAAGCACTCAGGTGTCTTTAATGACTCAACATGGCTGGATGCTGCTTTGTAGACTTTTAAGTGCTTTTTAAGTGCTTTTACCATCTTAAGGTAGCTTAGGTGCTTAAGTGATTATACCATATTACATCTCCAAAGAGGCTTACCTGGGATTTTGAGACCTTTAAGGTAAGCATCTGTAGCTCTTAAAATGAATGGATGTATTCTTTCGTGACCAATTATAAACAATAAGTCAGGATATGCAAATATATAGGGTTTTGCATAAAGTTTTTTTTTAGTTTTCCATCTCCAGCTCTCTTTCTGTACATAGTGGTTAAATAGCTCTGCTGATGTTCCCGTAAGAAATTTCTCTTTCTCGGCTTAACAACAAATCAAGGCAACAACATTCAGTTTTTCTCTGTCCCTCCTTCATCTCTCCTCTCTCTTTAGCATGACATCTGATAAAATGAGAATATTTCCCCAGAGGAGAGAGACCTAGGCCATTGTTTTTGCATAGTCATACCCACGCTGTATCACTGAGGTAAGGCTGATCCAGATATATGTCTCTTCCTTTTCAGATGCCACTACAGCAATTTGGCCTTCTCACTGATGGCACACGTGCTGGCTGACCATGCAGCTGAGGGGCAATACCAGCGCTGGATCTCAGAGAACATCCTGGACCGCTTGGGCATGGAGGACACTGGCTTCGACATCACGCCACCGATCCGCTCCCAGATGGCTGTGGGTTTCTATGGCAGCCGGCAGCCAGCCCCTCTCTATGACCTCGGCTGGTACAGGCCTTCTGGCCAGATGTACTCCACAGCTGCTGACCTTGCCAAGCTGGCAATGGTCTTCTTAGGCACCTACCACCGTCGTCTCCTAGAGCCTGACACAGTGAAGACGATGCTGACCCCTCTGTTTAAGTGCTCCACTGAATACTTTGCTAACAAGACCGGCACACCCTGGGAGATTAACGAGCAATTGGGATATGATGTCATTAGGAAGGACGGAGACCTCGACGGTTATTCAGCTACCTTCTCCCTTATCCCCAAGCTCCGCCTGAGCTTCATTGTGCTGATGGCAGGGCCCAGGCCTCAGGGTGGAGATATTGTGGCTCAGACGTATGAGTATCTCATTCCTGCCATGGAGACAGCATTCAGAGAGGCAGAGAAAAGCTTGATTCCTCCTCCAAGTCCAGGCCCTTATGTTGGCTACTATACGTATTCCAACTTGACTTTCTATGAGATCAAAGTTGGACCTGGTGGGGTGCTGGTCATGCAGCAGTTTGGGCCTCATGTGGAAGAGCTGATTCCTGAAAAGTACCGGACAATCAAGCTCCACCACCTGGAAGATCGTGTTTTCCAAGTTGTTTTTGACAAGGAGTTCCCATGTGTTCTGCACCTGGGCTCTGCCTCCATCTCACTGGAGACCCAAAATGGGCAGCTCTTTAACTTTTACCCATTCGATCGCAAGGGTTTGTCTCCTGGCTTTGATGCACCAGGGCTGAACACATACAATGTGGTGCGTGTACTTCGTAAACCTGTATTCTATAGCTAAATGTCCCCTGTACTTTTCTGACCACTTCTGGGAGGTGGCTCCAAATTTGTGTCTTACCAGACTCTCCTGTCTGTGTGGCTTTATGGATGCCATTTAAAAGGGAAAGATGGTGGCAAATTACTCTTTTGCCCAACAAATATGTCACGTCCCACTTCTAAAATGACTTTAATGGCTTGTGATCCCTGGCAGTGCACAACAGGCCAGCTAGCTACTGGGGATGCCTGCAGAAAAAAGAGGTGGGGATCTGCTGGATGGATGGTGTTTGGATGCCATAAAAAAAAGCCAAGCACTTAAGTTCCCACGCTTACATTGACTGTTTGATAACGATTGTGGTGATTGACTGGTATCATCAAAGGGCTGAGAATTTCCTGTGTCTCTCAGAAAATATCTTTTCTTCAGTCCAAGGGTTTTTCCAGTGCTCTTCAGGAGCCCATCTACCTTGAACAAGATTCCTCATCTGGTTTTGCCAAAAGCATTATGTGCTAGAAAATGGCACCAGCCTGATACCAGGCCCTGCTTGCGATACCCAGGAAGTGAGGGTCCATTTCTTTCCTGGGTCACAACAAGGAAACTGTGAAAAGAGCAGACAGCAATGTGGTTATGTCTTGGCTCCATGGATTTCTGCAAAAGTGGTGGTCACACAAAGGATATCGTAGCACTTAAGTATAGAAGCTGAAGCTTACTCCTGTGAGCAGGGCCATATGAACATAGGCTGGTACATTCCAGCTGGACTCAGATTTGTGACTATCTCAGTATACAGGCAAGTGTGTGAGTGTGGTGTTTAAGTACAGGAATGCATGGGAATCTTTATGTGTGTTTTGGGCAGGGTGTCTGTATGGATACGTACCCATTGTGTTCATGCAGTTATGAGGGAGGATGCTAAGGGAACGTGCATTAGTCTGGGGAGCACTACATTTAGGACAGGTGCACCTGCAAGCCATCTGCAAAGCCACAGGTCCATTTGCTTCTCCCTTCTTGTGCCCACTCAATACCAAGGCAGGCAGGACAGACAGTATGTCGTTAATGGCCAACACCATATCACTGTGACAGGAACAGTGTCAGGCACAAGTGCAAGACAGGGCAAGTACCACCAAGTGAGGAGTCTTGGCTCCTACAATGCCCCTTCAAGTTTAGGAGAGTATTGTGATTGCAGCCCTAACTGGAGCCTGAAATAACAGCAAGGGCAAGATAACTCTTACCTTAAAATGAATAGCCTAGCTGCAGAGTATGGCAATGGCTGTATAGCATGGAAATCCTGAAGGAAGTGCAAAAGGGTAGGCATACTAGAACAATCAAAGACCCTTCAAAGTGCGTGTTCTCCCATACCATAAGTGGTATGAGGTTGGATCCTCTTGCAGAGTGACCTCCTTCTGCTGCTTGTCCACACAGTCTTGAAAGTGGACATGTCTCAGAGAGGATGAGAAAGTAAATCTCCCTGCCTCCCTTCTCTGTTGTTGTCTCTCACTGTTTTCACTCTGTGTGCAGTTCTTCAGCTTCAGTTTTGAGTAGAGAGACCATCACTGAAGGCCTAGAAATCTATGATTCGCAAGCTCAGTTCCCTGCCTTTTTTCAGACAATTTCAGTTCCCTGATAAACATATTAAATAATGTAAACCTTGCCTTACAGGCAGTCATGGTTGCTGCTGTATTGGTTTCCTCTGGATTTTGTAGGTGATTACATTTCATACCTTGTACAACCTCGTATGTTCAAGTATTTAATATCTGAGCTATAGCAACAGCAATAAACTCTATGCAAATTCTTGCTGCTGTCATGTGTGATCATGCCCAGAGGTATGTGTGCAGGCAGATATGTTGCACTACGGTTGATTTCCTGTAGCGGTGCCTATACTCTGTCATGGCATGCCTGACACAACAGTGCTTTCCGGGCTTTGAGCTCACAAGACATAATGTCTGATTGCAAGATATTTGAGCAGTCTCACCCTGGTCTTTTTGAGTGAGGGAAAAGTGCCAGTTTGGGGCTGTTCTTCTTGCTTTGGAACAAAAGAAGTGATTGTTTACCCATCAGCTACCTTTAAAAACTTCAAGAAAAATGAGGATTTATATGCCATGTCACTCACTGGCCAGGATAAAACACCACACTGGACTGTCTCCATCTGTCTGATGGAGAGGTTAAGAGGCTTTACTTTTCCATCAGAAATGCAGACACTAACAAGTCTTTCCTCTTCCAGTGAGTCACCCTCAAACCTGTACACTGACACTTTTTGGTGCTCTTGTTTGCTCCCGTAACAGCAAAGTACGGCTCTTTGCTATTCATAGCATGAACCCACACCTGCAGTAAAGCTCATCTCACCAAACCTTGGGTCACACTGGGAAGGTGAACAAGAGCTTCCTATGCTCCCCTTTGTGTGGGCAGGAGAGCACCCTTACCTGGTACAGAGAGGAGAAAGGAGACCTTGGGACACCTGTACAGAGGATTTTGGAGAGGCTGTGTGTGGCAGGCAGGATAAGGTGGAGTTTTGGAGGACTCCAGTCATCCACAGAGAGCAGTCAGAGTCACAATGCTGAGTCAATGCTACAAACACAAATGTCCAATTTTTTTCTGTCACTTCATGCCTAACAGTATCCTAAGAAGAGCAGAACCAGTTTCTGTGACCTGGTGGGACCTGACTCATGTTAGCAGGTGCTTTATACCAGCTTTAACAGTTCTTCATAAACTTTATATTTTGATACAGAATCTAGTTACCATTCCGAGTAATTTTTTACTTTTTTGTGTATGCTTGTTGCTGAATTAAAAAATATCCCAATGTTACTTCATCCGTGTCCGAGACGGGCTCCAACAATAGGTACAACAAACATGTAAAAATCTACCCAGCTGCTCACTTTTCACAGAAGCGTGTGTTTTAAAAGGTGACTAGATATGTCTGCAGCAGCCTATAGAAACAATGTGCTTAAAAATGTTTTTATAATTACTCATCAGGGAACCAAACAAGTAGAATATGCTTCATTAACATTCCCAGCATTAAAAAGAGACAAGAACAAAACTTACTCATTGGTTCAGGAGACCAAATTCTGCTCTAAGGAGCACTGGTGAAACCACATATATTGTAGCAGTGTCCCTGAAAACTATATTTAGTCTACAAGATAAAAGACTCTGGGCCACTAAGAATGAGATTAATCTGGCAAAATATAAACAGCTACATCTGAGCTAGCCCCTTTAAAGTCCTTTCTACTCAGTGACATTTAATAACTCTAGTCAGTACAGTGGATACATCTCATCTTAAAGCACATATTTAGAATAAGTGGATGAATGACACTCTATGAATCCCCAGCCTCCAGTTGATTGAGATGGACCCAACCCTTGCTACCACAGGCAACTCTTCAGTTAGAACTGAAACACTTTCCTGATCTGCTTGCCAGGTAAGGGCAAATTCTCAACTTGTTGCATCAACATTGCCCTGAAGTCCTGAAGTTCACTGATTAGCAGGCCCAAAGAAGAACATGGTGGTGTTTGTTGTGGCCCCATGCTAACATAACATTAGTTAAGACAACTTCTTCCCTTTTAGAAGAACTCCACCTTCAGGAATTCTCAAGTGAGAATGATACCAAGCTTCAAGCTTCAGCCTACATTTTGAAAACAGCAATTTATCCCTACCTGCTTCATTTCTTCATACTTATACTTCTCCTCAACCAGAGAAATGTGGCCCAGTTTTTTACTGGACAGCATCTTTGCAGAGCTTTTCTGTTTCAATGATGGGAGTAAGATGCTGTGTCTGTCTGCCTGCAACCACCACCAGAGCAGGACTCGGAAAACAAGGATGACGGCAGGCTAGCAAGGGCTAGGCCTTGGTGTCAGAGTCTGAAAGTTTATTAAACACTAACTCCAGGCTCCCTGTTTTCCTCCTCAGAAATGTATTGATGTTCTTGTCACAAAGGGATGTGTTAAGCCCCTGTGATGTGAAGCACAAGCTTTTTGACTTTTCAGTTCTGCAGGAGCTTGTAGGAGTTATTTAAAAAGAAATGTCAGCATCCACCCTTTAAGACGGAGAAGAGATTAAGAGAGCAGCTGGGTCAAAGCCAGTCACTGTCTCCTTTTCACCCATGAAGTGAATACCAACAAATGTTTAAGTACTTCACAGTTAGCAGGGAAGCTTCAATATACATTGTTATTAGGTGCGATTCTCACTCTAGGTAAGGTCGTGTACACTTCAAAATGCAAAGGCTAGAAGCCTGTTTGCAAGTTTAATCCTTTCTTGTCCATTCACTTCTGCCTTTATGAAGAGTCTGACATCTGATGACTTGGTTTACAGAGCTGCAGATCAGCAGTTGTGAAGAAAATAGATACCAGAAAATCTCCATCACTGTCCCCAGAGAAGAGAGACAATCTCCATTTACATTTAGTAGGCATTTGTGCAGCCCAGCTGAGCATGAGCTGTTGGCTTAATGTGACAACGGCTCTCTGTAGGGCTCATCCTTGCAGACGTAACAGTAATATATCACCAGCAAAGACAACCCCTGCTTTAGTTCACCAGGTAAAATCCTGTGTTTGCATGAAAGAGCTCTTAGTTTCAGGCCTGTCTTACTTTTGGGCTCCTGATCTTGTGACTGTGGAGGACACACTCTGTGAGCAGTTTCCAATATCAATAAGAGACATAGCTAGTATCTGAAGTCCAGTGTCATAACGTAAACGCTGCGTTCAAGTGAAGAGCATCTTGTAGTGGCGTCCTGGCCTTGCAGTGAATCCCAGAGGAGGAGGAGACTGCACACCCAGCTCAGCAGCAGAGCAGATCTTGGCAGTAGCTATTGAAATGAGAGGACAAGAGGCTGTAGATGATAGGATTGATGTCAGAACTCAAGATGAAGATCCTTAGCAGGATGTGGACACCCTGGAAGACCATGTGCACCAGGTCTGCCCAGTGGACACCAGAGCTCCACAGCAGCCTCTCTGCCTGAAACACCATGTCTGCATGTCATGAACACCACTACCGTGACACATGCAGACAAGAGGAATCAGGAAATGAGAGTGAGACAAAGCGTTAAACAAAAACAGAGCTCAGAAGCAGAGAGGACTGGCTGAGAAACACTGTTAACAGTGTCCCTCTGGACTGCCAGGGACCCTGGGAAAAAGCTGCATGCTGTTAGGTGAGGGATTGCTCCGGTGGGACATGCTTAAGTGCAGCTCAAACCATCTGATGCTATTTAATCGGTTTTCGTACTGTGGAATATAATGACTGAAAAGTGTAACAAATTGGCCACAAAAGACTATCACCCAGCAGGGACTGGAAAGCCTGGAGGGGGAGGGAGCAAGACAAAGGACTCCACATTCCCTAGAAAGAAAGAAGAGATCTGCTAGCCTGATGCTAACATCAGGTCTCAATATAGGGATAAAGGAAAATAGGTCTCAGTTGTCTTCAGGTTTGAAGTAAAAGGGAAAAATGAGGGAAGTGCCCAAGAAAGGCTCTCCTTTTTGCTTCCAGTGGCACTTTTCCATCTGTCACCACAGTCTGAACGAGGCGGTACAGCAAGAGCTGAGCCCTAGTCCTCTGAAAGCAGTGAAGAGCTGCCTAGATTCGGGCTCGGTAAGATTTGTCCTGGTTTGGGTGTCCTCAGGGAACTGAGGGCAAGTGTTTTGGATCACTATGAACCTGACAGTCAATGCTTCTAGGTAATATGAACCAGGTATTTCCATATTATTCTCTTAACAGGCTATAACTGATGCCTATTTTCATAAATTGGGGCATTGTTATTCATAACTTTTGTAGTAGGCAGGATTCCCAGGTATATATTCCCAGAATATCACACAAGTGATATTCGGTGACCCATGGGGGGCAGTCCCGTAGTGGGCAGCCTATTTTATGTTTTGCAGTTGTTCAGCATGAGACAGAGAGTTTTCGGTATTTGAAGTGTGCAGTTTGCTTTCTCCTGGTAATCACTGCCAGACAGAGGAATGGCTTACGGCTCCAAGACTGCGTGTCTGCCCAAGCACAGTACTTGTTTATGTAGTTATAATGATGATCCCCAATGTTTCAAAAGCAAAAGTTAGCATAGGTAGCAATTTTGAGGACAAAGGAGATAAAAGATGGGTATGTGTTGAATATGGCGGTTGAGGTAGCCCTTGGTTAAAATCTCAGAATTAGGATATTGTTATTAAAAAACAGCTACCAGTATGTCCAATTACCAGATGGTCTTTAGATGCCAGAAATTATTAGGACAGCCTCAGGATGCAGAGCATATGTGGAGTGCTGCAGAATGCAGAGGAAATGCTTGTAGAGGCACAAAACCATTGGGCAGACAGTTGTGCTGGAGAAAGGACTGCAGGCATGTGGCCTCTCACTGAGTTATCCAGTGACCTGGGGATGAAACAGCTGGACTGAGACTGATTAGATATGGTTATAGAAGGGGCTATAATAAAAATTGATCACATCAGGCCCTGGTAGCTCCATAGATGATCTCCTCTCCCTATTAAAATGCAAACAAGGTGGAGAAAATCAGAAAACATCTTGCAATACTAAGTCAAAATTCAGCTTACGAAAGGGCATGATAACAGTGAGAGATACCAAAATGTTTTGGAAAGCTGTTTACATTTGCTCTTTAAATATCTTACTTAAAGCTGCTGTCACTGTGAAATGCAAGATCTCAACATACCCAAGAGATCATGCAGATTCATGTATCTTCTCTTGGCTGCTTACACAACATTTTGTTGATCTTTTTTGCCTTCCACTGTTCCTGTGGGTATCTCCGTTAAGCTTGATATCTTCATATCTTCCTCTGCTTCTCTTTGGCTTCCTCAAATACAGCTGCCCCTTGGTAAGATGGCAGTCAATTATCAGGCAGAGCACTGTGATAATGATGACGGGGACAAAGAAGTCAATGGCAGTGATCTGAATAAGCAGTCTATGGATCTACGTAGTTTTCAGCACAATGCATATGACAGATTCCTCTATCTTCCCTAGAGAAGGAAGACAGAGATAATAAATACCTTGGAGAGAGGTGATGGGGATGGCACAGATTAGATGTAATATTCAAAGTGCACTAATGGGCCAGCTGGCGTGGACACTGATCATAACATATTTGGTCTATCCCCAACAGTGGATCAGGTTGTCAATGGCTTCATCCTGAAAACCAACAAGGACAAAGATTCCCTACTGGTCTGGTACCTGAACCCCAATTGCACCACCTTTTTCAGATGAAACTTTTCCTGATGTCCAGCCTGAACTTCCCTATACAATGTGCCTGTTGCTTCTTACATATCGTCTACTTCTACCAAAAAGGAATTGAATCTGTCCTCTTTGTAACTGCCCTTAAAAAGTTTGTTGGTTGCTATTAGACACCACCACTTCTTCCTCTCAGCTGGACAAAACAGGCCTCATAGGTTATGTGTCACTGACCATCATCTTGATCACCCTCAGCTAGACCCTTGCCAGTCTCTCTACATCCTTTTTGAAATGGGGTCCTCATATCTTGATGTCGGTAAGTGCAGTTCCAGTAGAATAGCCAGGGGTATCAGCACCTCAGACAGGATGATTTGACCAGTCTTATAATGAGTGGAAAGATGCCTCCTTCTTAAAACTTTGTCACCAACTCTAACTGGCAAAACTGAGTTCATGGAGGAAAGGAGAAAAATTAGTGAGTGAAGCAATTCTCAGATAGTTTATTATCTGACACTTCTTAGGAGGAAGGGATTCATGATTACCACAGTTTCCCAGAAACAGAGAAAAAAAAAATCAGTCATCAGAAAAATGCATGTTTTGTTTTGTTTGAGGATTACAGTAAGAAAAAACAAAGGATCCGATCGAAAAAGGGCTGGAGGTACTGCGATGTTCACAGTAGCAAAGCTGGAATGCTGTGTCATGTCCTGAAGCCCATGCCCAAATTACGCATCCTCCAGTTGAAGCCAGGAGAGGTTCTAAAACTCTCGTTCTCAGCCTGGACAACTCTTTATCAGCATCTCTCTGTAACTTCGTTTCTGCACTGAGGTGCCAATGGCACAGTTTTCCTTTGAAACAAGGTGTCTTTTTCTCATTACAGCAATAAGTCCAAGGAGCCTGAATGCACTTCTCTCAGATCAGTTCCCTGTTCACAGAGAGTGGCATTTTTGCCTGCCCTGGTCAACGCTGGACCCCTGGTAGCCAGGCAAATAGATTGCTACCAGCCAGAAGCTGAAAAATCACCCATACAGAAAGAGACTAGAAAGTCCCTAGTTCAAGTGGTTCAGTTTTTTACCCAGTGACCATGTAACATGTCCCAGCAGGGAATAAACAGCTTACTCAACTTTCCAGCTATTTGTCTGCTCATTGCCCTCAACTTTCTGTCAGATTTCTCACTCCTTTTCAGACTCAGTGTAGTTGCTTTAGCTTCTCTTCACAACTGCCGTCTCTGCACATAGGGATGACTTTTCTCCCATTCTGTTTTGCAGCTATGTCTCATCTATCCCCAGCACTTACTTCTCAAGCTCATGTGTCTTCTGGTGACCCAGCACACAGAGTAGCCACCTTCCATCTCTTTCTTCTCAGAGCCTAAAGTGGAGCATATCCCCCAAGCTCACATTATCCACACATTGTCCTGGAAAGCACTTTTTTCTCAACTTGCTGTACTCTGGCACACCCAGTTCCATCCCCTCGTGGCTAACAAGCAGACATAATGCTAATGGTAAAGGCAGAAATATTGCAGACAGTGCTGGCATTGCCAGGCTGAAATACAGTAACACTACAGTCTCTAGCATCAGCCACATTGCAAAATGAAAAAAAAAAAAAGAGTGAATGGATCTTTCATGCCCAAATACATCTCAGAACAAAAAAATAAGTAAATAAATAAATAAATCACTTTCCTGACTGGACAGGAGGATCCAAGGCCCTTTGGCAGACAGATAAACAGGAATTGCAAGAATGCAACAATAGTATATGATGTAGTCACCCACCAACACTGAAATGGTGTGCTTAACCTGTAATTAAGAGTCTAATTATTTGCCATGGCCACTTGGGAAACTCATAGTCCTGCCTCCTGACAGCCTGCAAGCTCGTTTTCTCATCCCACTGGAAGCCCACTACGTACCCAAAGTCACCTATCTTCAGAGCATTTGGCCACTGAGAGCTCTGGTCATTCATCCCAAATTGAAACACAAATATTAATATGAGAAAGAGAAAGATGTACATATCAGGACAATCCTCCTGCCTGTTGCTCCTGCCAAAACACTTTTACTAGGTGTCCTCGTTTCAGCTGAGACAGAGTTAATTTTCATCTTAGTAGCTGGTATAGTGCTGTGTTTTGGATTTAGGGGGAGAATACTGTTGATAACACACTGATGTTTTAGTTGTTGCTAAGTAGCGCTTATCTTAATTCAAGGATTTTTCAGTTTCCCATGCTCTGCCAGCAAGCAGGTGTGCAAGAAGCTGGGAGGGAGCATGGCCAGGGCAGCTGACCCAAACTAGCCAAAGGGGTATTCCATACCATGGAACGTCATGCCCAGTATATAAACGGGGGGGAGTTGGCCGGGAGAGGCGGATCACTGCTTGGGCATCGGTCAGTGGGTGGTGAGCAATTGCATTGTGCATCACTTGTCTTTTCTTGGGTGTTATTTCTTTTTTGGTTGTTGTGTTCCTTTTCATTACAATTATATCATTATTCTTAGTTAGTAGTGTATTTTATTTTACTTCAGTTATTAAACCATTCTTCTCTCAACCCATGAGTTTTACTTTTCTTTCCTTTTCTCCTCCCCACCCCACTGGGAGGGGGGAGGGGGAAGCAGCTGCGTGCTGCTTAGTTGCTGCCTGGGGTTAAACCACGACACTAGGCGCTCGGAAGGAAATTGGACAGAGCTTGCAAGTCTGGACTGGCCCGTGCCATCCAGCCTCTCACAGAGATATCACGCGTCCTCCCTTTTGCTTTGATTCTCAGCTTGGCAGTCCTTCTTGGAGTGGTCCATCTCTCCCGATTTCTGCACTTCTCCCTCATTCCCATGCTGTCCTCTTTATCACAGGTTCTGCATTGCACAGTGCCACAGCAGGAAAGCAGGAGGGAAATAGGGAGGGGAATGCCTCCATCCTACCCACTTGTGGTCTGGTAGTAATTGCTCTCAGGCAGATGCTGGGCCTCCCCTGATAGCCGTTCCTTTCTCAGAACCCAATTATCAGACTCATGGTTTGATGCCAACTCTTCCTGGAAGCTGCTCTGTCTGCTTTCATTTAGCTCACAATTTATTCCTCTAAGGAGTGATATTTCTGCTAGAGATGGGCAAGCACATTTCGTTTAATTTCAGTTCCACCTGAGCACCGTGGATTAGATGGCCTGATGCAATAGCATTCTGCTAACAAAAGGTTGTGGAAAAACATGGGAAGAGAGAAGTCAGCAGGAGAATGAAATAAGCACAAGAGGGAGCCGAATGTAAAGGGATTCTGAGATGGTGCCTGGAATAAAAATGTCCAGTCACAATTTCCAATCACATTTAGCTAATTATTGAATATACTGATGAAGACGTAACAAAAGCAGTTGCTTAAACAGAAAATCTGAAAGATAGGAGCAATGTGCTCCCAAACAGGCAATTGAAACACATTGCGCTCTGCATTCACCCAAACTCTGGGTGAAATGATCTCTTGCTGACAATAGCAGGCCAATTCCAGAATGAAAAATGGGCTGTTTCTCACAACTTGTGTGAGAAACAGCCCCTAAGCTGCCATACCTCCTCCTGTAATAGCTGGTAAACTCTTCACTGTGATAGTGTGCAATACAGATTCTCCTACGCCAGCATGTTTGACTGAGGTTGTTTTGGGTTCAGTCTCATCATCCCTGAAAGTCTGTTGACATTGTGCTTATTGTAAGAGATAAACTCCCTCAGGGGTGTTATTCTGGTTCCCCCACCTGCCGTTGCACCTCTGTGCTCCTTCCTTCTCAGTGTGCAGAAAAGCCTTTTATCTCATAACTTAACACTGTCCATGCGCGTATGTGATCCCTGGTGCATGCCAGGAAAGCTGGGACAAACTGGGACAAAAAATGGCACGCTCTTTCTGGATCATCTTACAGACTGAGGGGGTTACTGGCTGGGGGTATGGGACACAATATAGGACACAGGGGAAGAGCATTTGAGGATTGCACAAGACTTATTATGGCATATTTAGGGGAGGTGGGGAAAAGGAGGAATCAAGGGGGTTTGGAGAGGAACAAACATGGGGAAATAAAGGAATAAGGGAATAAAAGGAGCCTCCAGCTTCCCTTTCTCTTGTCCGGTCTGGAAGATGTCAGCCCACAGTCTGACCCCATCCCAGTGTCATCTGATGCCACAGAAAGTCCTGTGTCTATGCTGAGTGGTTTCCTGACTCATCTGTATGAGTCAGGAGGGGCTTACCCATTGGGATAATGGTCACAATTTGCCATGGCAATGCATCCAAAAATGGGAGATGCCCACAAAGAAGTGTATGCACTGTCTCCTGGATGGCTCCCAGGATGGCAGGCCTCCTAGGGTTTTACAGCCAACATTGGTCGATCTGCATATGAAGGGTGATTTAATTCTTCCAGGAGGTGGTGGTTTCAGCAACACGATTATTGTCCTGGACCTTTTCTTGCATGTGCTTGAAGGGAGGAAGCACAGGTAACATCCTATTGTCTGGACACCCTCACTTCTGAGACAAAGAGTGAGGTCCTTGCAAGATGTTTGGGGGATTTCCCAAGAGTGATCCTCTGCAGTGGAAGCTGTGGTGCTGCTGGCAGCAATCAGGAGCTTATCTGCGATGTGAGTTCAAGGCTAAGCAGAGCATAAGCATGTTCGCAAAGTGCACATGACACTGATGAGCTGGGAAGAGAATGAATACGAAAGAACACCCGTGATGGAGATTCATAGGCTTCTGGGGTAGCTAGGGCACCACAGTGTGCTCCTGCTGATGTGCAGCTGGGATTTAATCTGTCGCTCCAATACCCTGGAACATGAGCTGTATGGAAGCAAGCCAGTCCACACTACATGTCCTGGAAACCACCAAGTGCTCCCTGGTGCAGAAAACAAATGCTCAAGATAGTCATGGGTACAATCACCAATTACCCCCCACACAAGGGCAAGACACATTAGACAATTTCTTTTATGAAACTAGAGTCACTACGTGCTGACATGTTGGTTTTACACTATGTACTGTCTGCAAGGATGCCCCCTGGAACCCACTAAGAAAAGTCTTGCAGCACCTTTTTTCATCTAATTAAAAACGTATCATTGAGTTTTCCACCAATGGAGGAAAAGGGAGGGTGAAAGGGAGTAGAAAGAAAAAGGATAGATAAATATTTGTACAAGAAGCTAAGAAAAGATAGGGGAGAAAGGGGTGGCAGTGAAAGCAGACTTTAGAGAAGCAGAGTCTGATGTGGTGAGCACACAGGGCTGCCTTCAAGGACAGTAAAGATCCTGAAGACCCTTGCAGGGAAGACCTGGTGTGTGCAAAGTGCTCATGGCCATGACAGTTCTCTTTTTTGACACTGCTAGTGCTCTGCTGAAGGGACTTTTGTTAAAAAAAAATAATTAAAAACATGATTAGATTTGGGGCAAGCTTGCAGGGAATACTCTTTTTAGATGCCATTGCTTATGTTGGTCCCTCAGTGCATTCAGAAACTTTTTGGTGACCTCTGGAAGTCAATAGCAATCTTTTAAGTGCCTCAACAGCACAACCATATAATGCAACCCCTGCGCAAAATCTTCACTTGGTCCCACAGACCCTATTCACCCAACAAGAAGTTGAAGACTAATCTCTTCTCTGCCTCTTTCCCATTTCCATCCTGTCCTCAGAAATTGTTCAGGACTACATCCCCTCTCCAGATGTTCCTTTCAAGGTAAGAGACCATACAAATTCCTGACCTGCTGGGGTAACATTAGCTGATGGTTAGAAGGACTTCTCTGCCCAGCTTTGGTGTAGACATTGAGATCACCTAGAGAGACAAAACATTGTTTTTGTCATACAGCAGTTGAAGACTCTGGGATGTGAAGTTGTCCCAGCCCCAGCAAAGAATGGCAGGGTGATCTTGCACCATCTAGCAATGCAGGGTTGATATGTAGGGAGGATTCATGTGTACATTGAAGACCTGCTTTTCTGCCATCCACAGCTGTCTGCAGCTTCTCCCTAAGAAATTGCTTCCTATTTCAGTTACTATGAGGAAACCCTCATAACCTCATAATGCTCCGGTTTAGCCTTGATGGATTATTTTGTAATCTTTGCATATCAGCACTGAAGTGTTACATCAGGGAATCCGTTGGGCCCAGTAGTCATATTTTTACAAAGACCTTTTCCTGAAAAATAACATAACTCAGGATCCCAGGAAACTACTAAGCAAATTAAAATCCGGTGCACAATAAACAATTCAGCTTTAAAAAATACACTTCGTAATAAATGAACCAGAAGAGGCCCCATTCCAATCAACAAAGGAAGATTAGTGGAAGCAGTATGACCTTTGTAAAGCATCAAAACGTCCAGAAGTGCTGTGGGTTATTGATGTGTTCGAAACCATGGAAGCGCCTGAGAATGGTCATGTAGCAATTAGGGCTTCTCCCCCCAAAAAGGTGTTGAGATCAATAGCCCAACTGAAGTGCATCTACACCAATGCATGCAGCATGCGCAACAAACAAGAGTAGCTGGAAGCCATTGTGCAGCAGGAAAATTATGATACAGTTGCCATCACGGAAACATGGTGGGATGACTCACGCAACTGGCGTGCTGCAATGGATGGCTATACACTCTTCAGAAGGGATAGGCAAGGAAGGAGAGGCGGTGGGGTAGCCCTGTATGTTAGGGAGTGTTTTGATTGTCTGGAGCTTAATGATGGTGATGATAAGGTTGAGTGTTTATGGGTAAGAATCAGGGAGAAGGCCAACAAGGCAGATATCATGGTGGGAATCTGTTACAGACTACCCAGCCAGGATGAAGAGGTAGACAAAATATTCTGTAAGCAGCTGGGAGAAGTCTCACGAATGCTAGCCCTTGTTCTCATGGGGGACTTCAACTTACCAGATGTCTGCTGGAAATACAATACAGCAGACAGGAAATAGTCGAGGAGGTTCCTGGAGTGTGTGGAAGAGACCTTCCTGACACAGCTGGTGAGGGAGCCAACTAGGGAAGGCGCCCCACTGGACCTGTTGTTCGTGAACAGGGAAGGATTTGTGGGTGATGTGATGGTTGGAGGCCATCTTGGGCATAGCAATCATGGAATGATAGAGTTTTCGATTCTTGGAGAAGTAAGGAGGGGGGTCAGCAGAACTGCCACCTTGGACTTCTGGAGGGCAGAGTTTGGCCTGTTTAGGAGACTGGTTGACAGGGTCCCTTGGGAGGCAGTCCTGAAGGGCAATGGAGTCCAGGAAGGCTGGACATTCCTCAAGAAGGAAATCTTAAAGGCGCAGGAGCAGGCCATCCCCATGTGCCAAAAGACAAGCCAGCGGGGAAGAAGACTGGCCTGGCTGATCAGAGCTTTGGCTGGAACTCAGGAAAAAAAGGAGTGTTTTTCACCTTTGGAAGAAGGGGCAGGCAACTCAGGAGGACTACAAGGATGTTGTGAGGTTATGCAGGGAGAAAATTAGAAGCGCCGAAGCCCAACAAGAACTTAATCTGGCTACTGCCGTAAAAGACAATAAAAAATGTTTCTATAAATACATTAGCAACAAAAGGAGGGCTAAGGACAATCTCCATCCTTTATTGGATGTGGGGGGAAACATACTGACAAAGGATGAGGAAAAGGCTAAGGTACTTAATGCCTTCTTTGCCTCAGTCTTTAATAGTAAGACCAGTTGTTCTTCAGGTACCCAGCCCTCTGAGCTGGAAGACAGGGACGGGGAGCAGAATGAAGTGCCCATAATCCAAGGGGAAATTCTTAGCGACATGCTACACCACTTAGACCTTATCGCGCTCTCCAACTACCTGAACAGAGATTGTAGCGAGGTGGGTGTCGGTCTCTTCTCCCAAGTAACAAGTGATAGGACAAGAGGAAACGGCATCAAGTTGCGCCAGGGGAGGTTTAGATTGGATATTAGGAAAAATTTCTTCACCGAAAGGGTTGTCAAGCATTGGAACAGGCTGCCCAGGGAAGTGGTTGTATCACCATCCCTGAAGGTAGTAAAAAGACATGTAGATGTGGTGCTTAGAGACATGGTTTAGTGGTGGACTTGGCAGTGCTAGGTTTACGGTTGGACTTCATGACCTTAAAGATCTTTTCCTAACAATTCTGTGTTTCTATGATTCTATAAAAATGTCCAGCCAGCTAACAGAAGCACTGCTGTTTTGCCTTGGTTGAACAATATCAGATGGTTTCTGAAAGGGACCATAGACCTCCTATATATTTTGTTTCAGAGAAACAGCAAATCCATTCCTGTAAGTAAGGCCCTAAGCATTAATTATGTCCAGTGCAGAGCAGCTGGGTTCTTGTGTGAGAAGAGATCAAGGCCACAAGGTAGGCAATGGATTCAACCTCCTGCTCAGAGTTGAAGGGTACTTGGATCAAGTCTACCAGGTGAACAGGGCCATAATTTCTCAGCGGTTTGACAGGACCTCTCTAATTCATTGCTTTACCATGTATGTTCCCTGGCTTCTTCCCAACTTCCCAGGAAGATCCTGAGATGCTGAAAAACTGGAGAATTCAGTGGAGGGTGACCAGGATGATCATGCCTGGATCACAGGAACTATAAGGAGAGGTGGTGGGATCTGAGCTGGGTAAGTCAGATGAAGAGAGGGCTGAAGGACTACAGCTACTTGGAGGACAATTATGAAGAGGACAAAGGAAAACTTAAGTGGTACCAGACAGTACAACAAGGGGCAATAGCCTCAAATTATACCTTGGGAGGTTCAGGATGGCTTTTAGGAAAAGCTTTCTCCCCAAATGTTTCTGCAGCCCTTGGACAGGTCACCAAAGAGGTGAGGTATTTCCACCCTTCGAGGGCTTGTATCCAAGATTTGGATTGACAAAGCCTCAGTCAGCCTGATCTAGTGTGGGGAACACTCCTCTGCTGTGAGTGGGAAGTCCATCGTCCACAGAAATTTGTCATCCCAGTGGCGAGGTTAGATCAGCCCAACTTAGAATTGAGAGGAACAGTAGGAGCATTTCTAAAACATTGGGACTTGAACTTGCATGACAAGCGTAGATGTGATACAGATAGATAAGGACTGTGATCCTCTGCTCAGCTCTTCCACTAATCTAGTTTTTGGCTTTGGAGAATTTATTAATACTACATAAGTATTTCTTTCTGTGAAGAGTCATGGAGTACATCTGACCAACGCTACTCATCTCACACCAATATGAAAAATTACTGGCTGATACCCACTTTAGTACACAGCATTTTGGCAATGCTCAGGACACGATCTCACAAACCTTCCTGGAATCAGAACAAACACTGCCCATGTGTTTTCCCTTCTGCAAGTCAGGTTCAGCCTCTTTACTTAAAAAAAATGCCAGGCACATCTGGGGTGAGTGGTTGGAGGCCTTCCAGTTGCTCTTGGCTGAAGATCTAGCTCCGTATTTCAGGCAGTGTTGAAAGAGATCTCACTATGCTCATGTCTTTACGCTGGGAATCAAAGTCATCAGTGCAGGCTGGAACATAAAGCTGCAGCAGAAGGAAAAGCTTTCTCCTGACACTGCCAGGAAAACAGTTTCCTCCCTAATAGGTTTATGCTTTGTCAGGTACCTGCTTCCCCATCCTTTTCTCTTTGTAATTCATGAGATGTTGTGAAATGCCAGTCAGGCATTAACCGGAATGGAACCACACTGGGCTTATGGCAGGATTGTCAGTTTTATTAGATGAATTTTATACAAAAGAGTTTAATAATAAACAATTTATTTTTATTGTATCTGAAGCAATTTTACTAGCTCTTGACTATTTTTTTTTCTATTATTCATCATGGATATAGGGTAAATTTTGATATTTCTAGCAAAGGCAGGCATTTTCCTAAAATTTCTTAATTGAAAAATGAGCAGGCAAAATACAGGATTCCTGAGTAACAGAACAGATTTGTTACCACTCCCTGTACCTGAAATACTGGCAAAGTAATTTCTACAGTTCAGATTTCCGGCAAAGCGGCTGTGCAGTCACCACAAATACAGCAGTGTTGTGGGTTAATCATCCCACTTTAGGACATCTTGCTTTTGGAACTGCATCCATGATCATAGTAGGTACAACATCTTCATCTGACAGTTATCTTTCATACAAAATTTTTTTTACAGTTTTGACTCATGTCTTTCTAAAGATTTATAACTCAGCTTAGCGCCTAGGAAGATATTCACAAGGCAGTTTGCTTTTTTTTTTTAACCTGACAAACCTTAACAATCTCACTTTTTCCATCAGCTCTAGTGGTATTGCACATTTGAACCACATAACTCAACAAAATGGCACGAAGTAGAAGTGGCATTGTACTAGGCACAGATATCCTCAGAGAGACCATTTAGATGGCAAAAGGTCTCTTTATATTTTTACGGCAAGCATAAATCTGGGGAGTTAGAGAGGCTGTCAACAGTGAGCTTTCCCACAAAGCATCTCCTGCGCTCCCCCACGCCAGGCAGATAGCTGCCCACAGTATTTCACGGTCAGGTTGGAGGTCCTGTGGGAGAGAAGTGAGGAACAGGAGGAGAGAGGAGGAGCAGTGTGTGCTCCCCGTGGAACCCCAAACAAGTTACAGGAGCTTGCTTTATTGTGAGGAGTCCTTTGATTATATGTCTTGTAAGGCTCAATTTTTGTGTTTTGTACATGCAAAAAAAAACCTGTGGAAGGTTTTACAGTAATGTCTTTCCTATTTATATATTACAATAGAAATCATGTGCCATCTGTGCTGACTTCTTAGCAATATTAGAAAAGAGTAGGTACTGAGGCAATGAAGCCACACCTACTAAAATGGGAAGAGATTGCCTAAAGATGTAGTTTTCTTTTTTTGTTTAGGCTGTATTTTGCTAATGTTTATTTTATTTGAACAACTGGGAAGCATTTCCTGATGAATCAATGGTCCTTATTTTTTATTTGGAAGCTGAGAACAAACCCAGTTTCTTCCTACACTGCGAGATACTGTAGTAAGTATATTTTAAAAAACATTTTGTATGTGGATGTAAATGCATATAAAAAACCTGTAAATTCATGTAAATAGATGTAAATATAGTCTCTTGAAGACAAAGAAATTGCTTATTAAAGTGTATGAGGTTTGAGGTTTTTTTGGATGAATATAATATAAGCATCTCTGCTGTTGCTTACATCACTCACTACAGAGATAATATAACAACACGTTATGGCTGGAATTCCCAGAATTTTCCACCTGTGACCTCACTCCTGGTCTCACAATCACAATTTCAGAAATCCTTGTAAACTCACTACAGGAACTACCACTTAGGCTGCAGGTAGACAAGAAAAGCAGTGTTATCTCCACGCTTAATCTCTCCTGTCTTTATGCACAAGCTGGCAAGGAAGTGGAACTTAGTCCTGCCTATGGCATGCTGCACTACACATGCCATGGGATATGGGCCCTCTGCGGTGTCCTACACTCCTGTATCCATCCCCATCATGCATTTTAGGTGAGCAGGAATTTGTTCCACTGTGTTCCTCCCTCACCTGGTCTCCTGGCCAGGAAACCAGCAGAATGTGGTGCTCCCCCTACCTGTGCTAGAAACCAAAACAACATAGAAAGCACTGCTTAGTGGGTTTAAGAGCTTTTCACTCCAACAGGAAAGGGAAAATTCACTGAGAAAAAGAGGCACTTCTGCTTTAGAAGAAGTTAGAGCATTTGAGTTCCCATTCAGGCTCATCTTTTTGCCCCAGGAAAAAGTTCCTTGTGGAAAGAGGGAGAAACCCTGGCGTGACCAACATCTTCAGAGGTCCCCAAGTCAGCAGCACTTCATCTCTGTCAAGGAGACTCGACTAGTATGCGAAACGTAAGGGGAAAGGTAAGGTCTGGAAGTCTTTGCCAGAACATGAACCTGAGTCAAAGAAACTCTCAACTCCATAAAATCCAGCCATAAACCTCAAGGTCAAGGGAGGAGGAAAAGGGTGTAAAACATACACTATTAACTGTTAAACTGGCTGAAGGGCATGAAGAAAGGCTCCTCTGAGATGAAGCAAAGGTGAGTGTCTCAAGGTATCAATGAAGAAATGTTGGTGTCAGACACCAGGAGGTTGGGGATTTGCAGAGAGATTTCCCTTTTCCCAGGCAACTTGAGTAGACAGTAAAACTGATCCCAACTGATCAGCCTTGAAAGCTTTGTATGATGCAAGAAAAGACTGATAAGTGTGCCTGTCCACTCAGGGAGCTATATGTGGCCTGCTGTGGTTTAGAGGAGACCTGTGGGTTAACTGCTTTGCATACAAGTGGCTAAAATATATATATGGGCATGTACTTATCTTCTCTTGCCTATTGTAACTTGTTTTTGTAGTAGTACTCTACCTTAATGTTTTACCCACTAGCTTTTCAACACAACATTTCTCATTTCCTCTTGCCTGAAAAATGGGGTTAGCCATGTTTCTCTTCTGTCTGGCACAGAGGTTGGTGAGGTTTGGCACAGGTGTTTTTGAGGTTGTGTTCACTGAATTTTTGAGAACACTTGGGAGAGAAGATTTGGAAATATCAGAGATGCTGATATACGTGATGTATTCTTCAGTGTGTGCAGTGACCCACCCTGGCCCAACTCTGCTCTGAACTGATGCTTCTGAGGATATGAAAGAGCCAGGGGTCTACGGGTGACCTTCATTCTCCCAAGGAAAGATTGCTTTTCTGATCTTCTGTGGCATATCACAGTAGATAGGCAAGAACCTACATGGTACCTGTCCCCGACATTCCTCCTGGCCTCGAAAAGGGATTAATACTTCTGAATGGTGTGCTCCACAGGTCTGGGAAGATGTGCCTTGTGTAACCCCACAAAGGATAGATTTAAGATTTCAGCCCAACCTTCACTGAGCAAGAGCTTTACAGAATCTGCACCTGGAACAGATCATGGTGACTGTGTCTCACAGCTCCATCTTTTGGGAAAAAACATAAAATAAATGTTCGAAGTCCAAAACTACTGAGAGAGTGCTATTCTACTTTGAAAGTTCACACAGGCTGGAAGCTATGGGGAGCATTACATATGATGTCAAGGAATTTCAACTCACAGGATTAGGACTTGTGGGAGGGGGATGATATTACAAGCCTCTCTCTCTGAGGATTATATTTACATCAGAACATTTGTGGGTCCACGTTTCTCTGGGAATTACCAGAGCGGCAGCAGCTTCCAAGCGGGGTGACAGAAGGTGACACAAATCACTATGCAGAGAGATGGATTTGGAGTGCTGTCCCCGTTAATCTCTGCAGTGCTGCAGGTCTGGGATTTTGCACAGACAACCCAAGTAAAAGCTGCAGACTTGCAAGCCCTGTGTTCATCCTGTGAGCAGTGGCATGTGCTAAAGGTGGCTCCATGGGGTATAGCAAAGGTCACAGAGATGGGAATCCAGAAAGCTTGCTCCTGTCACTACAGGTTTGTGGGAAATACTATCTGCTGCTGTGTCAACATTAGTTACAGTTTTGTGGGCACAGTCAAAAAGTGGTCCCCAGAGTACAAGGTGCTTTTCTCTGCTATGAATGAGGGTCTGAAGAGTCATCCTGATTCCTGGTTTTGTTCTAAGCTATTTGGGTACCTTCTTTGAATATTCATGCAGTTAAGTCCCATGAAGTCTATTGAGCTGTATCAGTCACAGGATCCCATCCAATCCTTGCTTGTTCTTGAAAGCAAACCTGAAAGTAGGGTCTTCTAAGAACACTCCTGTTTCCCAAACTGTTCCCTACCACCAAATAAAACAGAAAAGGTTATACCTTACTCAATCCTTTGTACGTCATATCTGTGTGCAATTGCTTTGCAGCTCACGTGTGTTGAATCTCAGCCAATTCATTCCTCTCCTACAGAATTTTTCTTCACTGAAAAATAAGACCAAGGGTTTCCTTTCTCCTTGAACATTTCAATCACGTAAAATATAAACTAGGAATATTTCCCCTTGCCTCTGCTTGTTTCTAAGAACACCAGACTCCATCCTCTTGTCTTTGCTGTCAGTCCAGGCCAAGTGCTGCAGAGGACCTCATATCCATACTGTCATACTCAGGGCCTGCAGGGATGAACACACTTCGTGTATGTTGTAGGAACACCCTGTCCTGTAAGACCTGTCCCATGCTTTGACAATAAGGATGGGAGCATTTTGCTCCCAACTCCCTTATTTCATGCACCCCTATGCCTACAAGGAGCTCTGAGAGGGCTCAGATTCTTTAGGCTAAAAAAAGAGAAGGTTGAGGGAGAGTCTCATCAATGTACATAAATATCTGATGCGAGGGAGTTCAGAAGATAAAGCCAGACGCTTTTCAGTGGCACCAGTGACAGAAAAAGAGGCAATGGGCACAAACTGAAATACAGAAAGTTCCACTTAAACATAAAGTATTTCTTACTGTGAAGTTGGTCGAACATTGGCACAGGTTACCCGGAGAGGTTGTAGAGTTTCCATCCTTGGAGATATTCAAAACATGAGTGGACACAGTCCTGGCCAGCTTGCACTAGCTGATCCTGTCCTGAGTGGGGAGGTTGAACCAGACAATCTCCAGAGGTGCCTTCCAATCTCAGTGATTCTGTGATTCTGTGGCTCTGTGACACAGCCCTGGAAATGTAGTGACCTCAAAGAACGCAATCACAGGATCCCAACAGGGCTGGTGAGACAGGATCACTGGAGTCTCCTCCTCACAGTGAGGCTATGCCCAATACTAGATCAGTATAGCCATGGATTTATGTAGTCAAATCTTGAATCTCGCTAAGGACAGAGATCCTCCACCTCTCTGGTGACCTGTACCAAGGCTGCGCCATCCTCTTGAGGAAACACTTTTCCCCCAAAGTCCAGCCTGAACGTTTGTGGTGGGTTGACCCTGGCTGGATGCCAAGTGCCCACCAAAGCTGCTCTATCACTCCTCCTCCTCAGCTGGACAGGGGAGAGAAAATAAAACAAAAGGCTCGTGGGTTGAGATGAGGACAGGGAGATCACTCACCAATTACCGTCACGGGCAAAACAGACTCAACTTGGGGAAAAATTAGTTTAATTTATTACTAGTCAAATCAGAGCAGGATAATGAGAAATAAAACCAAATCTTAAAACACCTTCCCCCCACCCCTCCCTTCTTCCTGGGCTAAACTTTACTCCCGATTTTCTCTACCTCCTCCCCCCGAGCAGCACAGGGGGACAGGGAATGGGGGTTTGGGTCAGTTCATCACACGTTGTCTCTGCTGCTCCTTCCTCCTCAGGGGCAGGACTCCTCACACTCTTCCCCTGCTCCAGCGTGGGGTCCCTCCCACGGGAGACAGTCCTTCACGAACTTCTCCAACGTGAGTCCTTCCCACGGACTGCAGTTCTTCATGAACTGCTCCAGCGTGGGTCCCATCCACAGGGTGCAGTCCTTCAGGAACAGGCTGCTCCAGCGTGGGTCCCCCGTGGGGTCACAAGCCCTGCCAGCAAACCTGCTCCAGTGTGGGCTCCTCTCTCCACAGGGCCACAGGTCCTGCCAGGAGCCTGCTCCAGCGCGGGCTTCTGACAGGGTCACAGCATCCTTCGGGCATCCACCTGCTCCGGTGTGGGGTTCTCCACAGGCTGCAGGTGGATATCTGCTCCACCGTGGACCTCCATGGGCTGCAGGGGGACAGCCTGCCTCACCATGGTCTTCCCCATGGGCTGCAGGGGAATCTCTGCTCCGGCACCTGGAGCACCTCCTCCCCCTTCTTCTTCACTGACCTTGGTGTCTGCAGAGTTGTTCCTCTCACATATTCTCACTCCTCTTTCTTGCTGCCACTGCTACTCCCCTGTAACTTCTTTTCCCTTTCTTAAATCTGTTATCACAGAGGCGCTACCACTGTTGCTGATGGGCTTGGCCTTGGCCAGCGGCGGGTCCGTCATGGAACCCGCTGGCATTAACTTTATCGGACACAGGGGAAGCTTCTAGCAGCTTCTCACAGAAGCCACCTCTGTAGCCCCGCCACTACCAAAACCTTGCCACGCAAACCCAATACAACGTTTTAAAACACACCTTGTGGCTGTTGTTCCTTTTGTGTTGTCTGGCACCACTGAAAATCATTTAGCTGTTCCCCTGTGTAATTGCCTTCAAGCTGTACCTACAGTTTGATCCTCCTCAGCATCCTTTTCACCTGGCTAACACAGCCCATCTCACCTCACCTCTCCTCATAGGCCCTGTGTCTCAGGCCTGACCATCTTGGTGACCCTTCTCCATGCCCCTCACAAACTGGAGGGCCCATCTCTTGATGTTGGTAAGAGCAGTGTCTGGCAGGGTAGCCTGGGCCATGGGCAGCCCAGACAGGATGGTTTCCACTCTAACTCAGATAATTGCCTCTGTCGTTGTCTCCTAGTCCAGCTGGCAACACTGAGCAATACTTGGCAAAACCTATGCAAGTCCAAATTCATGTTTCACAAGCACCAATCCACACTGAGAGGTATGCTAAAGAGAACTTTGGGGAAATGCCACATAAAACCACTCAGTGCAAAAGCAGTCTTTAGTGTGCATCCACTTGAAGCGTGGCTGGGCTGCCAACATGCACACAGTCGGTCTTGTGATGACATTCAGCATCTGTGAGGCCCTGGAAGACCCCCCCAGTTTTGCCCACAAGAAGGGTAGCTGGGATTTCTTAGCTACAGAAGTGTGTGAATGACCAAAGCCAAGCTACAGGTGGCAATCCTGCCGTGTGAGGCTGAGTCAGGGTTGACACATCATCTGCCCAAAATATGAAGAAACAGAGGTGTTTCAAAATGAGATCCTGAACTGCTGGTGTTGAGAGTGGGAAATGCCAAGGAAAGACATTAAATCTCACCACTCTCTGGCATCTGAATTCCTAATCCAACACTCAGAAGTAGCCACCTGGGTCTGCGATTCATAACAGCCAACCCTCCTCTGACCTGGAAGAAGGTGTTCACCTCAGCTTGAGCAGGCCATGAAAATGCCTTGCCTCAAACATTGGTGCACCAGGTTGGGGTTGTCCTTTCTTCTCCACCACCTCCCAGGAAAGATTCCTTACACCAGCAGGTGGTCTTGACATCTGGAAAGGCCTTGCACAGAGTTAGTACATCCCCACCAAATCTGTGGGCTGAGGCTGTCCTATGAAGCCAGGGAGATCTGGCCTTGCTTGGGTACGTGCCTTCAGTAAGTACTCACCGGACAGGAGCCTAGGCTGGCCTGCCCGTTCACCTGTCACTGAACTGTCCTCCTTCCTCTCCCTGGCCAAGGAAATGCTATTATTTCCTCTGCAGCCCTTGGTTATGCTATTTGCCTGGGGTTTTTTTCAATTTCATGTCTCACATCAAATTTGTAATCCATAATAATCCTCAGATTTTTGCAAAACTGCTCCATGGCCAGTAGTTCCCATGTGGTTACATGGAGCCAAGTGCTCCTGCTGAAGTTACATGGCATGTACCAGCCCGTGTTCAACAGTATTCATTAAAAAATTAAGGACTGCATCTCCAGGCTGCCAGGAAAGACCACTCTTACTCTGAAGTGTCTCCCTGTACAAGTCATCCTTCACAGTTTGGTTTCATCTGCAAATGTTAGTAAAATCTGTTCAATACAAGGTGTTAAATGGAAATATTGAATAGTGCTGGCTCACACAGACTCCTGCAGAGTCACACTTGATACAACACCCTAGTTTGACAGTGAACCATTCATAACTCCTCTCTGAGTGTGTCTTTCTCCAATCAGTCTTACAAGGATGTTGTAATTACTCCATGATGAGATAATTTTCTCAAAACAAGCACAATAAACTCAAATTATTCAGTTAAGGTTACACTTGAAAGACATTCAAATATGGATAAGTGGGAAGTACGCAATCTACACAACCAGATAAGGCTTTTTTCACAGCTGAGTTACTTTCTTAGGCACAAAATATTGCAGAACATGTGGGTTTGTTTTTAAAGATAGCATGAGTTGGCAGCAGAGCCACAAAAATACTTCTCATCACTTTTGGCAAGAGGTAGGACAATCTGAAGTGCTTTAACATCTTTTCTTCCCTAACTATGAGTGGATTATTTTGATGTGTAGTATTCACTTGGAATTTCTTGAATTTATCACACATGCAACAACAACATCCCTGTGGTGGTTTTTAACCCTCCCCAATTGGTCTGTTCTTCCAGTCTGAACTCTGCTTTAATATAGGTTTAATGCAATCTTTTGTTGGCAAATTCCATCTAAACCCAGGACATCAACTGACAAGCATTGCAGTCTGCTATACAAATACAATGCCCCCAGCCAGAATGCCTAAGAGGAGGGTAAGAGCCTACTCATTCTTTGCTAGTTTCCTGGTGAACCGATTTCAGATTTCAATTATTTAAGAGTCCCCCTTCAGAAGGGTTCAGGGCCCTGGGAGAAGCACTGTGGAAGCAGATGCTTGAAGCATAAAGCCCATAATGGCTGCCTTTCCTTTCCCATCTCCATCTCACGTCACCCTTCTTCACAAAAAATGCACATTCCCCCGCCTCCTTCTACTCTGTATCTGCTTTAATAGCTCCACTGTTTAAACAATGCCACCACAGAGATTTAAATAATAATGCTGTCATCTAGAATGATTTTCTGCAAGCCTCACCACAGGTCTGAGCAAAGACTCCCTGGGAAGGTCTTCCCAATTTCCCTTTGATTTTCTACCTTAACTAAAATAAAAAGACCAAAACCAGTTAAATTTTCCAATATTTCTTGGTTGGGTTTTGGTTTTTTTTTTTTTTACACAAGGTCCTCTTCTTTCAGGAGATCATCTCAGGGACCTGTTGGGAAAATGTAATGATATTCATTATCTCAGTAGATAGAAGCACAGGTGAAATTTCAGTTTGTAAGTTTAGTAGAAAAACAAAAACACAACCTTGCTGATCTAGAGCAGGTGTGATTCTATGTAGGTACTGGATTTGTAAGTTCCCAGCCTGTATAATCTTGCCAAGAGGAAGACATGAAAGGTCTTCCAACAGCTGCAGTCAGCAGTGAGCATTGACTAGCTATTTCAGAATACATCTCCATTAGGAGTAATAGAATTGGTAATGTTCATCACCTAGCCGGGATGAAAAAAAAAAAAAAAAAGACAAAACCTAAAAACAGAAGTCATCTCCACGTTTGTAGTGAAGATGCCATCTGTGCAAAAAGAGGCAGGCAGTGCTGTCTGCTTCTCTCCATATTTCTTTTGCAGACTTGCTGCTCCCATCATGTAAAGTGATCTGCAGATATTCACGTATGGGGTGAAGTATGAAGTATCAGGTTCTGTCTTCTGGAAGATGATTAGCCAGTGGAATCCAATACCCCATTTACAATCACCTTTATAAAAATGTGAGGAATCAGAGGGTAATGCCTGACCCAGAATTTCTCAGCTCACTGCCTGCCACCAACAGCAGAAGCCAAGTGGGTCTGATCCACGCCACAGGCTATGCCAGTGATCAGAGTTTTGTTATTGCTTGCTAGCACAAGACTCCCCAAAGGGGGATTGTCTAATGCTGAAAGGGAGGTCTTCTGCTGCAGCTCTGGACTGTAGAAAAAGAACAAGATCTGTAGTCAGGGTGCTTGGGTCAGTGTTCCCTGCTAGGCAGTGATGCAGAGTCTCAGCATCTCACCTGCTTCATGTCCTCCTGCTCCATGCATAGCTGGCTGGAGGCTTGCAGAGCACATGGAGGTCTGGAGCAGGGCAGCAGGTTTATATCTGTGCTGCCTGGGCTATGGGCCTGGCTGTGAACAAGTCAGGGAGAGATCAGCAGCTGAGATTTGGCAACTTTGCACCAGAGAGCCTGGATGTGGCACATTTAGATTTGAAATGTGGAGGGCAAGGTCTTTGTTGATAGCACATGACTAATGAAGAAGATGAGTGGGATCCATGAGGAAAGTATATTTCATTAGCTAGATCGCGGGAAGACTTGACTGCCATTTGAGTTTGGTGGATCATTATTTCATTGTTCTTGCAGGACATGCTTTGAAATGTTTTCTTTACATCCACTTCCTTGATGAGAAGTGACCACTAACTGCAAAAAGGTTTCTGCTCATTTGTTTTACTTCCAGCAGGTGACAGGATGCTTTTGGCAAAGGTCTACTGAAAAGCAGACGCATAATCCCTTAAGGGAAAAAAGGCATTGTTTGTATTTTGCAAGATTTTGATGTGAAATAATGAAAAATCCACAGTGGAGTTAAAAAAAAATCATTTTCCCAAAGACAGAGCAACAACAAAATTAGTTGTTTTCAACATCATTTAATTTTAAGTGGTCCCACTGAAAATTAAAAATAGATTAATTTTTCCCTTTTAAAAAGTAATTTTTAACATTTGTGGTAGAGGTAGTAGAACAAATAATGCTGCTTTCACTTGTCTACCCATGAAGAGAGCCTGCAGCAACAAGTGCAAAACCACAGAAGGAAAGCAGATTGGGTAGCGTTATTCTCCTCACTGCTGTTTACCAGGGAGCTGAAATTATTTTCTCTTACCCCATTTTCAGTTGCCACACTCACCTATACATTGCACAGGGGGCTAGGATCGCATTTTGCATTATGGTGTCCTGGACAGCATAAGAGTTTGCACATCAAAGTCTCCTTGCTGATGTATCCGCAAGCACTCCATCCATGATCCACTGCCTATATTTGTGCATCTTGTGTGTATATTACAAGAACAGGGTAGCAATCTTGCTAAGCAATCTTTTTACCTTGTGTCAATCTTTCTTTTATTTGAGAGTTGCCTAATAAAAATAATAATTATTTCAATAATCAATGAGTAATCAATAATCAATGAATAATCAAAACCATTCAGTGGAGCACATGGTACATCTTGAAAGTGTATTTATATTTTGAATCCCAAAGTGCTCAGCCAAGTCAAGTATGAAATTTCTGAAAGTAACTTTCATGGTACTGGCGACAATAGGCGTACAGTTCCCAGGCTTTTGATAACTTGAAGAACAGCTTCTATCCACAGAGGGACCACCACGGCTAAACTGGTGTACAGGCGCACACACACACAAAGGGAACAATTTTCACTCTATGGGTTTTTCAGAATAACTAATTCCAAGTGAACTAGGACAAAGATCGTAGGGAATACTTCAGATGCTTTAGTCATTCCTTGAAAAAATAGTAATAAAGGATTCTGTATTATGGCAAAACGAGTCCATTTTTAACATAGTGAGATAAATGAGCTTCTTTTACAAATGTGGTTTCCTGTATTACTGTGATCCCTGAACTGGTGAAAGGCAGGTTGTATCCAAGATCCCTGCTGTGGGGAGAAGGTCATTAACCTCATTTCCAGCAGAGACCAATTTCTGCAGAAGGAAGAGGGAACGCAAATGCCATTCCAGGCCGCTAATTGTTTAGTGCTGTTCAACATTTTTTCTGACCTTTGTTCTACATATTCCCCTTATACAACATCATCATCTCAGTTCTGACACCTTCAAGTGTTAACGTGCAAACTTTTATCTCTGCTCTGGGATGAATTACATGGAGCCTCAGAGCATCCCGTGGCATGTCCCCCCACTGGCCACAGCTTTGACCTCTTACTCCAAGAAGATGGGAAGACTTTTAAGCTAAAACCAGACAAAAAATCTCCAGTTCAAATAAAATCTAGAAATTTATCTTCCTAAGCAGAAAACCCAAGTGACAAGTGGCAGCAAGAGACAGAAAGGTCTGTGCACAGCCCTGCCCTGCTCTATCCCTTTAACAGAGCTGAGATTACAGTGGAAGGATCTGACAGCAGAAAATACGTCTCTGTTTTGGTATCTGAGCATCCCTTTCTGCTCCCCTCCGAGCTGTTTTCAGAGGAAGCCTACCCTGACTGGGAGAGCAGCCAGAAAAAAAAAAAAAGCAGAAATTAATAAAAACATGTTTTAAAAGCATCTATATGTGTATACAGGAAGCCTGCAAGAACACAGAAGACATTTTGAAGTGGAGAGGATGTGTAAAGCATGGGCCATCCACCTCTGCTCAGCATGGACCTATGTTGAGGGGTCCCTCTAGCCTTAGGCAATAGACAAAGCAAGCAAGGGCAGAAGAAGATGCTTTCTCATTGGAGTCATGGGGAGTTTTGTTTGCTGCCTGCATTGCTGATGAGAACAGATCCAGCTGCAGAGAGGGCATGCAGCAAGCTGCGTGAGCCAGCCTGCAGTGACATGGCCAGGTCCATGCAGCTCGGATGGTGCTTTCTGCCCCAGAGGATCCGAACCAGAGCCCTTGGTCCTGTGGCTCCCAGCTGTCAGCAAGGCGTGACTGCCCAAGGAGGACAGCAGTCTGACGGACTAGGGGCTGCCTCATCAAAATGCCAGAGAAAACAGCCAAGCAGTGTTACTTTTAGAAGAGAACTGTTATTTTTTATATATTAAGCAGATTATCTTTCTGTTGTCTTTGTCCCCCACTCAAAAGATGCTCTTCATTGAGCTCTTTGGTTTATTGTTTCTCAGTAGGGAGGCTGAGCCAGGTGAACTCCAGTTTATTTTAAATTTCTTGAAACTTAAGGTCCTTTTTAGCAAAGATCAATGCAGTGGCTGCTAAATTTTGAACTTGGTGCTTGTGGCTGCCAATCAGGTTCTAGCAGAAATATTTCCAAGCAAAAAGCAGATTTAATTGCACCTGCCTCACGCAAACTGCAGCTTGAAAATACTGAAAATGTCTTTTTTCTTTTAGTTTTGTGTGTTGGTTTGATATGCAAGGGGGTTTGTGGGGGTAACTTCAGGGCTTGTTCACCATCAGAGGCAAGTAATGTTGAATTCCTAAATACTTTAAGAAATTCCTGGGCAGAGCTAATGTGTAACAACAAAAATCCTTCACTACAGTATTTCAGGGTCATAGGTAGATTAATGTCCTTTTTAAGTACTAATTCCGTTTCAATGGTAATCTTGGAAACAATTAAATAGTTTAGATTCTTGATCCAGTAAGTGAGATTTTTTCACACAGGATCTTTATTTGCAATAGTGTTATACTTATCTATGAAAAATGAGATAGAAGGTCTTTGTCAAAATGAAAGGGCAGCTATTTATATACCTTGAAAGAAAACAAGATTTTTGTATCATCCAGTGTGTACCTTTTGCCTCTGATGTTCTGGAAAACTCTTGAATTAATCAGATTTAGACTACAAGCTGAGTAAGGTGTGCAGCAGTAAATGGAAGGACCTCACAGACAAAACAAAACAAAAATAACGCTTTAAAAAAAATAATGCAGCATGACTAAGTAACCTAGTTAAACCTTAACTCTTTTGTACAAAGAAACCACAGAACAACTACTGCTATGACTGCAGATTTTATAGTTTCAGATAAAGTGGTTTTTAAAACATACAGAAGAATGGTTTTACTCTTCCTCCATCACGGTATCATTAGAGGGCAGAGTTAAGGCAATTGTTGCTTTATGAACTCAGCACTTGTCTAAAACATGCCCTTAGTATTTAGTTTCCTTATTTTTGTTGGGTAGATCTGTAATATCAGTAAGATCTATAATATCAGTAATATCAGTCTTAGCTTACTTTTGAAACTCTAGGTTTCAAAAGGTGATTGATAGCTAAGAGCAGAAGACAATTAAGTTGTTCAGAATCGATCTTTCCTCCCCTGCATGAAAAACTTTGAACAGCAGATCTAAGACATCTTACAATCAGACTTTTCCTCTCCTGCCTGTTAAAGATATCCAGCTTCCTATGAAGTAGTTAAATATTCATGGAGCTAAAGAGAGACTGTTCAGTCTGGTAGATCAAGAGCAACTTGCTGGAAAACAGCCTATAACTTGCTGATGAGGGCACATTACCAGGAGGTGGGACATCTGGCTCAGGACAGAGAGGGATTTGAACCCTCAGAAAAGCACTCCAGCTATGAAACTGCTACGGTGAGGTCCATGCCCTTTATATTGGCCATCTAAAACACCCTTTGGTTTGTTGGCTGCGTCACGTCTGGTCCCCCCACACCTCCATGGGCTGGGTGCACCTTACGTGATACACTGCCACTGTTGCTTGGTGGATGACCAGGCAGCCTGATGCCAAGATACCTCAACGTCACACTGTGACATTTTAGCAGGCGTCAGTCCTGAGCTGGAGCAGCTCCGGCTTGCTCTCAGCCAGTCCAATGCACTTTGTGCCCTTGCTGCTACCTGGAAGCCCTATTCCTGATGTGCACAGTCCCCCTTCACCTGCAGTTAGGTGCAAGAGCTTTGTCTGAACTGTGTGGCACTGTGGCTCCCTCAGTCCCAGTTTCTGCCATCTCCCACCCACAGACTTATAAAATGTGATTATTGTGACCTCATTTTGAGGAATTCAGTCCTGCAGTCTGAGTTCTAACCTAAAAACTGACATTGCCATCCCATCACTCCTGACCCAAGATCTTCCTGACAGACAGCCCAGCCCTTTACAACATCCTTTGCTCCCAGCTGACGCATTATAACTGACTTTTCACTTTGCTTCAGCCGGAGGGACGTATGACATGAAATCAAGCCATAACACATCACTATATGCATAGCATGAGAGCATAAATTTAGAGAAAGCATGAAAAGCCTTGGTTGTAAATCTGTAAGGTTTTGATCATTTGTATCGTACCTCAACAGCTCCCTGATTTTTCCCACTGCTTAAACATCAGTCAGTCACCCAGCAAAATGACAGCTTGCGATGACTGTGACTTGCCATCATCAGGACTCTTCTGCCATCTCCTGGGAGAGAGGTGCAAACACCCTCGAAGATGGATTTTTACAAGAAGATGCATTAGTAAACCCAAAGTTACAGAAGGGAATTTGAATGTTCACTTCTGCCCTTTTCTTAAAAAACAAAGCAAACAAATAACAACAACAAAGAAACAGGCAAAGTGCTCCTCAGTCTTTATTCAAAGGAGTTCCAACACTTAAATAATTTATTTATGCTTCTTGGGCTCAAAAAAATCATTAGGCTCTTAATGGTTAAGCTATGGTTATAGACAGACTTTTCAACCAAAACTGTGCATGAAGCTCAGTCCAAATGAGGCACCCATTCAACAAGACAAGTAAGCAAAATACATTGGAAATATTGAAAGTGGTGTATTTTCCTCTTTAACCCCAACCCTGTGATGTCAGCATGCCCATTACTGTACATAATGACTACTAGGATATTTTTAAGAAAACGAGTGAATTTCTTACAAACCATTTAAATCAATCTGGACGGAAATATCACTAGCTATTTGGGTTCTCACCTCCTAGTTCTCAGCCTGGCATCTCCTAGCCTGCTCTAATGCAGAAGTAAGGTTTGAAAAGCTATGAAAAAGACCATAAGTGTGAGTGCTTGTTCCTAGCCAGTTCCTCTCGTTCTTGCTCAAGCAATACTGACAAGCATTTTGATAAATTTGTTGCTGAGATGGACATTTACACTTGTGATGTAACTCATGGTCTATCCACCTATGTCTTTGCAATGGTAGGAAAACATAAATGCTTTTCGTATACCTAAATCTTAGCCTATCTAGGAACAAAGGATAAGATTTGGAGAATCTTCAAAAATTTTTCTATTACACCAGTTACAAAATGGAACTTTCCTACGTAAAACATATTAAATTCCTGTCCAGCTCAGAATGAGCAGAGATGAAGCCATTAAAACCTACTGTGAAAGTAGCTGCTTCCTCTCTTTCCTGTCCCTGTGTGGGACCCTCTGCTGAAATCTTTTCTTGCCTCTGCCTTTCTGGCCAATCCCTCAGTGTGCAAACCACACATGCAAAGATCATGAACTTACACCTCTTTTCCTGCACCTGCATTAGCTCTGTGGTACTCAAAAAGACTTTCCTGCAGGGAGAGATGTTCAAGACAGATGCCTCCCTTCCCACCCTCTGCTTCAGGCAAGGAAAGGTGGTAAAAAGATGCCTGATCAAGCAAGCTAAAGGCAGGTCCTGCTAAGCGAGGGTATTCCCCAGAGATGCCTCTGCATTCCCAGGACTTACTTGGCTTGCTGTTCTTTTGATTGACCCCTTCCCTGTTTTCAAGGCAGGCTGGCTTAAAGCAGGAGAAATCAATGAGCCAGGATCAGCAGAAGGTGACTGCCATCCTTACACATTTGCATTTGGATTTAAAAAAGCAGTTGTACCAAGCTACACTGCTGAGCCGTATGACCTGCCAGCAGTTCGTCTTGCATGCAACACCCAATCTGCTCAATCTTCCACCCAGAGTAGTATGAGAGGATGGGCAGCAGCACTGCTGATGCACTATGAACATGCTGCTGATCAGCTGCAGGATGGAGAGTGCATGAGAGACAGATCCTAATTCTACCTACAGTCCACAGGTTAAAAATTTGGTGAGCATGGCAGGGCAGTACTTGCATGCTGAGGAACAGACAGATTTTTGGGATACATGTTTCTGTGTTTATCAAGTGCAGATAAGAGTGAATGTGCATGGGAAACAGAAAGGCTGATAGAAGTTGAACTTACTTAAGCTGAAGAGCTATGATCAGAGATATCCCAGGCTGTGAGTTTGTGAGTTCAGGGGTTACCAGGCCAAAGAAAACTCCCAAAAGAAAACTCCATCCCACCCAGTCCACAAACTTTAGACAGTCTCATAAGCAAACAGAGGTGCAAATATTCCTGAGATAATAGGGACACAGAGACCAAATGCAGAGGACATCCCAAGCACAGGACATCACTGTTAATTTTTAACAGTTGTAAATTATATTTGCTTTATTAATTTGACTAGCTGATACACTGTCCATCTGTACTTGCATATCAGTCTGGAGTTACTGTGATCCATGCGTGCATGGCTTGCATCACATAGATATAAACATGCCTAGTCATGAAGTATCATTACACAGAGGTGGTTTCAGTCATCTGCAGATTACCAGCTTGAGTTCATTGCCCTGAGATTTTACAACCCTGGTAAATTCAGAACTTTCAAGCAGGGACTGGACAGTTTCACAGTTAATATGGCTACTGGCAACCACCCCAGTCAGTACTTACCAAAAATTTTTTGAAGACTTATGGAATTCAGCATTTAACCTCCTTCCCATTAAGCATGGAAGAGATCATTAAAATCTCTAAATATCTCTTCCCATCTTCTTCTGTCTTTCCTTAGACTTTGTACAACAAAACATCTAATGTGTGGAAAGGGAGTCAGTTCATTGATTCACAGGCAATAAAGCATGTCCTAGCAAGCCTAGAGCTCCTGTGAGCTCCAGAAAGTCTTCTGGAGCCCGGGATGGGTGCAGCAGGGCTGCCAGGAGCACTGATGCCTCCAAGGTGCCACATCTCTGTATCCTGGCCGAGTGTTCATGATTACACTGATTACTCCAGGATCCTGAGGAAGGAATTCTCTCTCGCCAATTTGTCAAGGACTGTCAGGGATGCTCTGTCTTTCCTGCAGAATGAGACATGGTTCAGTATCTGAAGCCGTTTGGGAACTGTGTATACCTGCCTATGGCACGTACACAGGACACTGAAATATCAATGATCCTTCTCTTTTCTTCTCTTCTCACACTACATTTTGAAACTGTTGGGCTTTTGCACAGGAAATATTTAGTCTGAGGTGCTGGTCAGTATTTTGTGTGCTGCAGTGCGTGGTCCCTTCTGCCTGTAGTTATCTCATTGTTGCCTGTAATGCATAGGGACTACACTACCCTTTCAGTCTGATCTTCCTTTCCAAAGACAGAGGGAGACTTCACCTGATTTTTAGTTGATCTAGCACCACCTTACATTCATTGGTAAAATACGATCCACAACAATTTTGAAGCTTCCAAAGCTTCAAAACATTGACTTTTGTTCTGCCTTTGTCTTCAGAAATGGACAGACCACTCCCAACAGTGGACATTTCTGAAAGGAGAGCCTTTATGCATCAAAAGACAAGGTAGATCTGACCTGGGTTCTCACTTTCCTTTCTCACAGCTGCATCCTAATGCTGGTTCTCACTCATTTTAGGAACTCTACACAGCCTCTGCTCAGTCATTTTCAGTATTCAAGTTCTGATCTTTTTTTTAAATGTTATTTTTGCTGGGAAACATAGGCTTTGATGTAGCGCTAACTTGCTAGGCCCTCCAGCTGAAAATCTCAGGACACACAAGCTGTTTGGCAGAGGTAGGAGTCTGGAAGTGCAGTAGCTGAGGCTTTACTCGTTGCTTAACATTAGAAAGCCTCAGTTCCCAGCACACAGAAGCTCTGAAGCTTGGTCTCAGCACTTCCCGGTTCTTTCAAAGGGCCTGGAATAAATGTCCAAGCCCCATTACTCACTGACTGGGAATGCTCTGGCTGCCCAGCTCTCAGGTGCTGGGATCTCTAGCTGACTCCTTCCTTGGAGAACAACCTGCTCTGAAAGACTGGGGCAGGTCACAAACAGGCAGGACCATGATAGCCAACTCATAAGTACAGACTCTGTAAGCCAGGGCACAGACTTACCAGAGAAAGGAAGAGTGTCTTAACTTCCCCTGTTAGCTCCCATTTCTTGCCCTCTTTCTATTGGGAAATGGGATTCAAAACCTCTCCAAGTGGTGGCCAACTCAGCGTACCTTCAGTGTCTGTCTGCTCATTGAGCCAGTGCACTGAAGCTCTGTGCAATATACACTGACAATACACAGCTACAGTATAAACCCACTTGTCTCAGTCCTGATTCTTGAGTCCTGACACCATAATGTGACCTGCAATTATAGGCAAGGAGCTCTCCCTTTCAACATGGGCCTGCATCCACCAGCTGGGAGCTTCAGAAGAGATATCAATAGGCCAAGGCAAAACTTCTTCACATTTCTATTCCTCATCAGTTTGCAGTGTCCTTGGGGCTCACTCCTCTGAAAAGTACAGAATCATTCTTCAACTCTTGGCTTAGCTGAAGCCGAGGAGTGGAGCTGCCTCTACCTCCCTCTGGAGAGAAGAACTATCCCATGTGCATCAGGTGGAAGGGAGTTGTGCCTCAGAGAGACTGGGAAAGGCCTAAAATGGGTTTAGTTTCCATTCATTTTCTCATATCGTGTGTGGAAACATGCCTGTTAAAATAATGTGTTTCAATGAAAGAGAAGTTCTTCAGGTCGTCTTATTCAGGGCTCTTCTTAAAGGGAATTACCCTTGGGCAATTAGCCACTTCAGAGTAGGGCGATTGGTCATAACCTTAGACAAAAGTCAGATTTTTTTTTTAAAAAGGAGTTAGGAAAGTCTGTTTGAGAGGCCTTCTGTGAGCTACAAGGACAGTGCATAAACCTTTGTGCTGTGTGCAGTCTTGATGTAGCAAAACATAGGAGCTAGTAGCTAGAGGGGTCAGCAAGAGCATGTAGTGAGTCTATCATCGCATGATGTCAGCCCGCACTTGCACAAGGCCTTCTTTCCAGCAGGATCAGTGACAGAGTCCAAATCCGACTTCGAGAAAACAAGTTCACTGGAGAACAAAATGCGTATTTTAATCTACCTCATTCAGATGTGGTGGTGACAGGTGGCAGACCAACCCAGTATTCACAGCTCCTAGAATTTGAGTCCAGCCCTTGCTGATGGTAGATGAAGCTTGGCTTATACCTTGATGATCCACACCAAGGTTCCTTCACTGCCAGCCTCTTCTTTCTAGGTTGACATGCAGTTTAAAAGGATCCTGCCCTAAAAAAATCTGCTGTTCTGTAAGAACTGTCTCCATCTGGATCTGTGGTTGAAGGAGAGCATGAAGGCTTAGCCCTTTTGTTCAGCTTCTGGGGAAAACCAATTCGTCAGAACTCTTGGGCCCTTCAGAGATTTTGGAGGAAAAGCTGGCTTCATCAGGAGCATCTACTTTTAGTTCAAATCAAGAACACAGTTTTTTTTAAAGCAAGACTCCTGACTGTCCTCCCTTGTGAGATTGGCTTGCATTGCAATTTCGGAGCATGGAAAATTCCCCTGGGATGAAGGTGAAAGGAAATATGGGCTAGAGCTGCTGATGGGCAATTGGTCCACAAGGTCACCTAATTCAGAGACCGACTCTGGATTCCCTCTGACTATTTGCTCCTTGCTCTAGCAATATCTTCTACCCCACAATAGTCATCACACCTCACATTTTCACCAACCATCCTTTTATTTCAAACTGATTTAAAAAATTAAGTGAAACTCGGCACAGCTATTCTCAGCCAGAACTTAGCTAGAAATTTGCAGTTTCTGGTTAAGACTTGAAGAAGATGTTGAATGCTCCAAAGCATTTCTCTTTTTTCCAGTTGTATCAATTGGTTTAATAAGAGACATTACCTCACTCTGCAAATCTTCACTTGCTGGCACGTGAATAGACAGGGTGTAAAACTTCTCAGGGTATATGATGTTTTTCCAAATACCATTAATCATAAAACACTTTCTCTATGATCTATTGCTAAATATTATCAAATGCCAGAGGCTCTCAGAATGAATTCCGGGCCAGCTGAGATGGCAGGGGGAGGGGGCTGAACAGACACTGGTAGGGTCAGGTGTGAGCAACCATTTATGCTACAGTCGCATTGAACAGAACCAGAAAATCTAGTCTAATTAGGGGGAGAAAGGGAAATAATTCATCCAACGCTCAAGGCAGCGTCTGCAGCTGGAGGGAATGCTTTGAACGAGGTCACAGCACCCCATTCTGGCACGTCTGCAAGACTGTCTGTGGTAATCTTGTTAAAAACGGGCTAGTATAACATTTCAGGGGTTGTTTGTCATTCTTTTGTATTGTGATGGAAAATCTTTAACTTGGGCCCAGATAAGCAGATGTTTTAATTGTTTATTAAACACACTTTTGTGGTTTAATATGGTTGGTGTTAGGGTAAAAACAACGGAAGGTGAATGTCTCTCCCCACCCACGAAGGCAGCCCAGAGAAGGCAACTCTGCCAGGCTCAGGCAGGGACTCCCCTGCCTTGCTGCTGGGTCCTCCTCCATGCCCAGGGAGGGCACACGGACCGTCCTGAGAGGCCTGCCCCCGCAGTCCCAGCCCAGCTTTTGTTTGCCAGATTCCCAGTAACATCACCTGTCTTGGGAGACATCTCTCCAGGCGTGGCTCCTCCACCTCCAGTGCCACCGTTCCTCTTTGCCTATGACAGCCATGGACTTGCTCTCTCCCACCATCCTTCATCCCTAAGGTAGTAAGGACCTGACCCTCTGCTGACCACTCTTTTTCCATCATTAGTCAATTGACCAGATGCAATGGCTGTCCGTAGCATGGGGACCCTCAAAATTTCTGACTGTGCAGCACACCAGGAATCCTGCTGAAGAGTGGACTGCTCTACTGGAGAGGCGGCAAGGAGTGTCCAGAACACGTCTGGAGAGAGCACCTTTGCCCAGAAAGGAGAAGGGAGGTGCCAGTGCAAAAGCTGAAAGAAGACAACAACAATATCAGTGCTGGTAGCTCAAATCCTTTGAGAGTAAGAATATAAGATGTGCCCTAGTGGGTTGCAGCAAAGGTCTCACCACTGTTGAGGCTGAGGGAAAGGTGTGCCTCTCCTTTTTCCAAGGAAGCCAGAACTCTACAGGGCAATTAAAAGGCTCACATCCTCTGCCAAGTTTTTGTTAAACTGCCAAGAGGCTGATCCCAAGCACTGAAACGTAACAGAAAAAGCTGTGAGTATGAGGCAGCAGCTTGTGGAAAAGGTCAGCCTATGTCAGACCCACATGATGTTAAAGCATTATACACAGGTTCAATAACACTGGCTTGATATGCCATTTCCCACCCAGATACAAGTGAAAGAGGTGGTATTGTATAGGTGTGAGCTGCCAAATCTGCTACATGGTTTGTGATCTACCTGAACACATCTGCTAAAGCCTGATACCTCTCTGTCCTGATCCACCCCCATAAGGTGAAGTTAAAATCCCCATCCAGAACTAGGTACCCATGAGGATGTATAACACCAAGGAAGGCAGATGCTTCCTGCTGCAGCCACTCAGACCATGAGGTTAACAGTAATGCCACCACAGGGACCTGGCAGTGCAGTAGGTGAGCTGCCACCACTTCTGTGACCTCCTACCCCTCAGAAGAGAAGGCGGCCACTCAGCCACTGAAGATGTCAAAGAGGTGTCTGGAGTAGACCCAGTTCCACCACTCAGCAGCAGGGCTAGTGGACTCATATTTTTCAGTAGCGGCATTTCTCTCCAGAGCTTTTTGCATCAGTGCAGCTGGGTCTACCTGTTGGACTCTGTCAGGAGCCAGCTACAGGTCCAGCTGCACATGTGGAGGAGACCTCTTATCCCAGAGGAGGAGGGAGATGCTTGGGTTTAAGTTTGCTCAGTTTGTACCTTAGCCAAATACCCAATCTGGTTGCAGATCTCTGTGCAGGTGTTCAGCAGAGAGGTTTCAGGGCAACTGCACACAGGGAAAAGCAAGGAAGGCTGGCCTGAGAGGGAGAGAATATCCCCCTGTGTGAATATCCCTTTCCTTTGCTCTATGCAGTCTTTTGTCGTCCATCCTCCGAGGACCCCATCCTTTTGCCCTCATCAGGTTTGCTAGCACAGCCCATCCAGTGGGGTTAACCCCCACTCCATGTAGTTTAATTAGATGGTGACATGAAGGATGGGTGCTGGTGACGGCCTCCTCCTTCCAGCCATTAGCAAGGGGATGCAAGTTCAGCAGCAAGGCATGTCCTCTGGTGTCCCACAGGCCCACACCCAGAGAGAAATGAGAAATCGGACCAGCCTGCTATTCCTGCTGGTCATCTGATGTAGCCCAGAAGAGCTGTTCTTATGATCCCTATATCAAAAAGGACAGGGAGCAGTAATAGATGCAAAAGAACAGCATATAAGCCGTGCTCAAGGAGCATGTTTCCAGCTGAGCCTGCAAGCTTTCTACAATGTGCAGTTTAGCAATTTTTTTGAGCAATACATGGTATTTTTATGCTTAAATCTCTAGGAGGATTTTTCTTGTATGGTTTTGCCTTTTAAACCCACTCATCTTCAAAACGTCTTCCTGGCAGAATTTGTGAAAACACACACAAAAGTCAACATCTCCAGTTACACAGAGATTATGACATTCACTTATTCATGCAAGGGTTTATTTCAAATCTAATGAGGTCTGATTTTCACCTTCATGTTTATTTTTAAAAAATTTGTCTAATTAAACATCATTCTTACTGACTTTTTTTGTGTGTGTGCGAGGAAAGACTGTGTTCCACACTCTAGCAATGCTACAGTATATGACAAAGTAGGTCAATATACCGATACTGCCACAATTGTTCATAGGTCTTGGTCTAACAGATCCAAACATCAGGTTACATTTACACTGCATACACTGAAAGCTTACAGAAATCGTTTGAGGTACATGTCAACAAAAATCCACAGAGGTGCCCATTAGCCTCACAAGCCAGCAAAAAAAAGATATTTAGTCAGAATATTAAAATCAGTTGCAAAGTATGCATCACCGTACTATGAACCCTAACAAAAAGCTTCATCTTATGAAGCAGAAGAAGAAAATATTAGAAATTTAAGATGCGGAATAGGTCAAAGAAATTTAAGATGCGGAATAGATTAGACAATCCCAAGGCAGTTTTTAGGACCACTGAGATACAGTTGATGGGCTTTTTGTAATAAGCACAAAATAAGGAATAGCAATAACGACCTTGGGCTAAAATTACCTTTCATTTTTATTTAGCAAGATGTTACACTCTTAGCAAATGAATACATCTATGTGCATCACATCTGCTCCACATAAGTATAACCTGGCAATGTGGAGTGGCATCTCACCCCAAATTAAGGATTACTTCAAGCCACTGTGATGGGTTCATAAACAGACCATCGCCAGGTTAGGCATATTCAACCCACTGCATTTTATGACAAACCATTTGTCAAGGTCCTCGAAGGTGAGAACAGATTCAGAGTTCTCAGCATTTCTGAAAATGTACTCAGATCTCTTTTTTTCTTTCTTTTTTCTTTTTTTTTTTTTTAGAAGAGGCTACTGGGAATGATAATGATGTCACAGAAGTCAAAAAACAGTAAGATGACGATAGCTGTTTAATAGTATTTTATCATGTGAAAAAATTCAAGCTCTGCCTCAAGAACTGCAAGGTCTGGACTGTGTAAGTGAACGTGCTGCAAAGGGGACAGTATCGTCCAGCTTACCAATAACACTAGTGTCCCCATGAAAAGAGTGGCTGGGTGGAATGGGAACCCTTTTCTCAGGTAGGACCAAAAGAGTGAAATTAATATTATTCTTCTGTACCCACCACACTCATATGATTGTAGAGTGACACGTGAAGGGTTTGTATATGATGGTGTAGAGAACGTGGTACCATGGTTGGAACTCAGCTCTAGCAACTATACACCATTTACCTGGCCTGCTCAGCAAAAAAGTCACAAGCTGAAAGATCTCAGCCAGCTCTTTTAGGACTCTTGGTTGAAAGTTAGTGATTCTAGCTTGCTCAGCTAGAAAAGAATATAAGTGAATCCTAGCAAAGCTGGTGCAGTCCATATGGCCCCTGACATTATACAGTTGGCAGCCCTGCTATAACATGTCATCTGTTTGCAGAAAAGGCAGCCTGACACATCAGGAGTGTCGTCCAGATAGACTGTGAACTATTGCTAACTTCGGTATACAGCTAATCATGCCAAAGGATTTTTTTTACATCGATACAGCTTTCTTTCAAAACAAATGAGAAAAAGACAATGTGATAAACAAATCCCTGCTGGAGTGGTCCAATTTAAAGAATGTTTCTTAGAACACCCCCTGCTTTCACCAGGGAAAATTATGGTGGTGCTAAAACAACCTCGTAACATAAGATCACTCGTGTTTCCCAGCACCCATGCCAGCTTCTGTTTCCATTTCCACATCTTTATGCAACATCCTTGGGCTTGCACTGACTCAGCCACCTCTTGAACTGAAACAGAAGCTTTTCCTAAGATATTTAGACGTATCAAGGCAAGAGATATTTCTTGGACACAAGTAATCTCTAACATGGATAGAGCACTTTGAGGCCCCATGCCCACCACATATCTTTGCTTCTGAGGCTTCTTCACTGACTTGTTTGCATTAACAAGAGCCATGTCCTGATTCAAGCTGTTTTTAGTAACAGCTACCTTTGTTAGCAAATTGCAGGAAATGAGCAAGAAGAAACAATGTACTGTAATGCCTTGGGCTAGCTTGTCTCACAGAAACATTTTCTAGACACAAAATTTTGTTCAGTGGTGCAAGCTGGTGAACCATGGTGTTATATCAATAGACTTGAAAATGTAGCCTGAAGGAAAAGAGCTTTTCTTCTCACAATTAACGCCGCCTTCCTCTCTAATTCACTTAAGAATGTTAGTCACATTTAGGATTTAATTTAATTCAATTCGGTATTTCATAAACAAAAGCCTGTTAGGCAGAACCTGAGACATGAGGATTCCTTCTGTCTCTTCAGGGACAAGCAGGTATTTTGTTACTGATGCTTTTACACATCAAATCTTCCACTCTGTTTTCCTTTGTAATCCTGGAGGATTTATTGTTATTTTTTGTTCTGGCTTCTTTCCTAATTGAAGCTAAACCTCCATTTAGACTGAACAATCTGAAAATACGCCATTTCAGTGGCTGCAGTTTACATGGTTTGTATCTATGCTGGTAAATCCATGAGTGCTTCTGAGCTTCTGGTCTTGCACTGCCTCCTCTCCTCCCAGTCCTACATGAAGATAAGACCCAGAGAGTACATCATCATTCCTTATGCCTTGGTTTCCTCGAGGAGGAAACCCAAATACCTGAGCTGGGAAGGCACCAGGATCCTGATCTGGACAAGCAGGATCCAACCCAAGCTGTGCTACCAAGCACGTCCTCTCCTTGTATGATGGTGATCTGTTGGTACGTTCCAGTATCTGTGACCACCCATTTTGGATCAGATTCTTTAGCATATGCTGCACTTCTCTTCTTGCACAGTTCATGCAGTTGATTTTAGTTTTACTTTCCCAGGTGGATTTTCTGAATGGTTTTGGCTATGTGTTCGAGCTATTTAGAGGGTGATTTTCTGCTTTCTCCTCAACTTGTGCCAATTATTCCGAAGGAATGTCTCCTCGACCAGATCTATGTTCACGTTAGGCCAGTCATTCTGTGGATTACAATTTCCCTGCTCAAAGGTGATTTTCAGCAGCGCACCTAGACAGTTGCATGTGCTTTTACTGTGAGATCAGCCATAAGCACAATTACAACCAAATGAGTTTCTTGGCTGCCAATAAGTTGGAAAAATATTCAGTTTCACTTTGGGGAAGGATGGTCTATTATTGTTTACTCCCAGCCATGTTCATTAGTGTGGTTGCAACAGCAGATGATTGGAAAGAGTAGCTCTTCTTGAGCAGTCTACCAGAGAAAGATGATTTTAGCAGTTGAGCACACACAGGTGTCACATGATAGAACAACAGATCTTCTGAGATGCTACTACTGTGACATTTGTTGCATTGGGGTAATCCTCTTGCCATCTGATGCCAGATGGCATAAAATATGTATACAGCATGATTAGATAAAATAATGTACCTGTTTATCTCCATAAAAGTTCTCAACATCAGAAGCACAAGTATCATAATCAGCATTAACCGATCTTTTGCATATTGTTCTCAGAGACCAAGTAGAATGAAATGTACTCATGTCTGGAGGTCTGGGTTTTTTTTTTTTCTTTATTGCAGTTCAGTTTTCCAAGGTGTAAAAAGCAGCTGCTGACTTCAGGTCTTCATCTTCCAAAAACTGGATAGTTTGAATTCAGGACGGATGCTCAGAAGCATGGATACAACATTAACAGTCAGTGGGGTCCATTCTATTTAATTAATTGAATTAAGCCTCTGTTCCCTACCTCTTCAGTGCCCACTGAAATGCCACAGAATCTAAGCAGGAATTAAGGTGCAAGTATATTATGGGAGCTGGACATGGGATCATGTGACCAGGAGAAAAATAAATCTCCAGCCTGCCCGACGAATACAGAAATAAAAATAACATTAATTTAATTGTGTGTCCTGCAGAAATCAGACTCCTCAGTTGAGTAAGGAAAAGTATAAGATATTTACAGGTGGGTGTTTTATTCTCTAGCCTTTCTTCTCCAGTTGGGAAAAAATATTTTCAAAGTAGGTTTTAAAAGATCTGTTTCTTATAAGATGGTTCATCCTTGGCTCTCATGGTTTTAGTTTATTCTCTGCAAAACTCCATTTGGGGGAAAGTCTCATGTTCTAGGTCATTAGATGGTGACTTTTAGTTACCAGCTTAGTCCCTAGGCTTTTTTTTTTGTGCCTGTATCAGTTATGGATCTAAAGCTTCAGTTTTACTTCTAGTGTAATCATATATATATATATCAAAGTATGCTCTTGTAACTTCATCTGAACAAAAACAACTGCACTTATGGCCAGAATCTCCAGTCCTTGGACCCTGGACTCTGGAGAGCGAGCTTGTTTTATGATCTGCTTTGCTATTTCCCTAGCTTTCATTCTATGTTATCAGTCCCCATGCAATAACAAGGTAATGATTGCAGCAGATGTCTCAACTGATAGAAATATGGTTTTGTGAGTGTCATGGGAACAGGTCTGCACTTCATTCACTGGCAGCCTCTCCACTGGTGGTGATTCTGCACTGCCTCTTAGAAACACAAAACAACTCTTCCACAGCAGAGGGGGGTGGATTGCCAATCAGACATCAGTACAGTAAAATAACATCTTCACCTTCAAAAACACAATCTTTCCCATGGGATTCTTCCAAAGAGTGCCATCACAATGTAGCCCATCTGGGGAAAAAAGGGAGTAACCAGGATGTTGAAAAACATTGTGGAAGTAGGGATGGTTTTGGTCAAGACATTGGGAAAGCCATCTGATGCGTAAAGAAAAGTGAAAGAATAGGGCAAACGTACAGTGTTGTTCCTGTGATAATTCTGACAACAGAGTATGCATTTTGCTCAGTAGCACTCCATGGACTGATTTTCCATGAGCTTTTTCATTCCTTTTTTAACCTCATGTAAATATTTGCCATCTGTTACTGCATGTGACAAGGAGGTCCACAGCTTAATTATCCCTTGCAGGAAGAGACAAATCCTTTTGCTTGTGTTCTGAACATGCAACCCTGTAGTTTTATGTGGTGCTCCCTAGTTTTTGTGTTAGAAGTGACACTGAGGCATTAAATCCTATCAGCCTTCTCCATACTGCTCATTACTTTTCCTCCCTCTTTCCTATACCCCTTCGTCTTCTCTGTTTCAGGATGATAAGTTGTTTCTTTAATCGTTTTGCAGAATTGCAGTACTGCTAGTAGGAAGGGACCTCTGGAGTTGCTGGTCCAACCTCACGCTGGGAGCAGGACAATTGCCAACACTAGATCAGGGAAGTCATGGCTTTGCCTAAGCCCACCTTGGAAAAATTCAACATCCACCAATTCACCACTGCTCTGTTAATACGTCCCAGGGCTGCACCACCTTGCTGACATACTTCTGTTGTTATTTTTCCTTTGAAAGTCATCAAGCGTGGATGCTACCTAAGACTTATTGCTTACTCTAAAGTTTATCTTCTAGCTAGACCACAGTGTCATCTGTTGTAACAGATTAATTCTGAAGCCAAAGCTGGAAATATCTCCTTGCTTCATCAGTTTCTTCATCAGTCATCCCTGTATCAGCTGACATGTTGTATCTCTAAAGCATACAGGGGTCCTCTTGCTATAGTTCTCCAGCTCTGTTTTATTCCATTTATTAGGCATATTGATGATGTTCATCTATCAAAACAAAAAGAAAGATGGATTATGGGGAAAGAGTTCTAAGAATTAGTTGAAGTTTGGACACCTTACCTTAAGAATCTGTCCTTCATTTACTCAGGATAATATTATGATGTCAAGAGTCTTCAGTGGGAGGTATTTCTAATAGGTGAGATTTCCTCAAAGCAGCAGGAGAAAAAAGATAAATGTTTGGTGAATGGCCAAAAATTAATCTAATCATATTTATTCTATAAAGAATGTGAGCAAAGGAAGGCAACTCACTGTACTTAGGAAGAGAGACATTTTTGTATTCTTACAATATTTCACATTGGAACAACTGATCATGGATCAAGGAATGCTGCTAGTTTAAATCAGAGTTAAGCATCTCTTTTGCAGCACCTCACTTCAGGCGTAAGTTTTTACTGGAGAGGGGTGTGACTGGAAAATGCTCCTTCTTCATCTTTGTGTTATCTGGCAGGCCAGGTCAAACCAGCAGAAGCAATCTCTTCGTCTGCCTTGCTTCCCCCCTAACTTTTTGACTATTCTGGTTCATTTCACCAGGAAAAAGTCTCACTGATGAGCTCCTATGAATTACCTCAAAATCAAAGGGAAACAGAAAAGACAGAATTTATATGTGCATCAAGTCTGTGGGGAAGTTTCAGAGTAAATTCACACCGTTTCAGACAACAGAAATTTACGTGCAAAGGAGACATTGAAAATTTCCTTCTCTGCATAAGACAAGTCTTATGCAGAGCCCATACGTTCCTAGGCACTGGATAGACTGTGCATGGGAAAGCCCTGTATGAGAAACTCCAGAGGAAGCATTAGCCAAAGCCTCATTCTGGCTTTTAGACTGAAGGTTGTGTTTTCTGTTTGTGTTTGGAGATATGTATCCATAGGCAACAATTCCTGTTATAGCTTTTATTTCTATGCAACCTTAAGGACAAAAGAAAAACACTGGGGCCCAGCAGGTTCCAAATAACTGCATGCAAAAAATTCATATATATGTACTTCAACTTTGCAGCTTTTAGTGAGCAATCTCCTTCCCCAGGGAGAAGACCCTAGCTTATTAACAGAGGTACTTCTATATTTCCCAATCCATTTTCTGCATTGCATTATTGCACACCACAAGCGTCTAGTGGAACGGATATTTGGTGAATCAACAGGTGATGGACAGTTTAGTTTCTGTCTTCCCAGTCTGTTGTATGTTACAAGACGTGCCTGAGAAGCCCAGTTCACCACCGTCCCAGGACCCGCCCAGGCAGTTACCACCTTTGCTCTTTGAGGCACTGGGGAGCTTGCAGGTGGCTCTGAATTTTACATCAGCAGAGGTACATGTTCCAGCCCTGGGTGGCTGCAAGTCAGTTAGTCTCAGAGAAGCTGATGCTGTAAAACTGACCTTTCCCAAAGGATTTTGGATTAAAAATTTTTTTTTTTTAAATTCATATATAATATGAATTAAATATACAATGAGAGCACAAAGTCTTCCTCCTCCAGACATCCCTGTGGTACAGAAGATGGCAGGTGTGTCTTCCTCCTGGTATCTCTATATGCCAGTTTGCCCTTAGATGCCCACTTGCTGTGCCTGCCTCTACAACAGATGGGAGCTCACTGTGCCCGTGCACAAAGCAGATTAAAAATCTCATGAACATGCTGAGAAAGATACAGAGCCTGAGCTAATTCACTTTTCTAGGAGGCAGAATAGATTAGTTTGATCTTCTCTACTCATGGTTTCCAGCTGGCCTAGGTTGTGGTACAGTGAGTTTGTGCCTGCCCAAAGTACCACACAAAAATGTGATCTCAGCGCTGGGGACTTAACTCGTATTAATGTTTTCATCTCCTGCTTGTTTTGTGATCACTTCTTCCTCTGTTTTCTCTTCCCAAGCCATTATTTAAAATGTATTACTAGCCACACAGCTCAAGCGTTAATCTCCAAATGCAGAGTTATATTCATATCTGCCACTCCTGAAGACATAAAGGATACTTGGGAAGCAGTCCCCTGGATCATCTGATTAAAGCCAGAGCAGCATTGCAATGCAGAGGAGCACAGCTAAGGGAAGGATAAAGAAAAGCAAGTCATGTGGTAGGCACAATTACCTTGTGCTCAGGAGTCTAAGGAGTATGGGCAAAATTCTTTTTAACTCTAACTACTGCCCAGTTGAAGATTTCCTCCTCCTCTAGTGGTGTTTCTCTTTCTTATCCTATCAAAACTAGGGTTCAACGTGTTTTCCACCATTTTGAAGGGACTCTGGATCAGGGGCAGGATGAGTGCTTCCTCACTGAGCTCATTTTCTCTCTGGAACCAGAGACCTGGCAGAACATTTCTTTAATAGCCTTGAGACTACAGTCTCTGACGACACAGATCCTTCTTTCTCTGTGGGCTCTCTCATACAAGTCGTGTCCTACAGAAAGAATACCCCAAGCCTGCCTCTTCTTCATGTAGGAGCTGAGCCTCTCTTTGCTGCTCTAGCGATGGAGTGGGGTAACAGTATTTTTTGTGGTAATATTAATTAGAACCTCTCAAGTTGTATCATTGCACAAAACTCACTTAACAACAGTTAAAGATATGAGTGTATTGAACCAGATGCTCGAGGGCTGCTGGCGGTTGTTGCAACTGCAGGAGTTCAACATAAGCTTCTGAGATGAGTGTTTCCCTTGCACTTTGATGGCCTCAGGAGCCTGTGCTGAGCTTCTGCTTTAGATCCACTGTTAACAGTATCCAGGTTACCTACTTTAAAACCAGCGGTCTGCCTGTCTGAGCTTCTTTCCCAGCAGTAGCTGGGACTGAGACTTGACTGTCAATTCCTAGTGCCACCAGACCTTACTTTATTCACACAGGTAGACATAGCACTGCTTACTTTTGACTGAAACATGCTAAAGAAATCCTTTTCCAGGAGGTGAATTCTGCTCGTTCTCTGCATTCACTGTTCATGGTGAGAAGCATATATTGTTCAGCTCAATGCTTACACCTTTTCAGATTTATTCAGTTGGACCTTGGTGAGGCTTATAGGATGAAAGAAGCCACCAGTTGCATTTGCTTGCTGGCAATGGGCTATAACAGGCTGCAGTTACTGTCACAGAGGCTGGAAATTTTCACTTGTTAAATCTCTGTGGCACAATAGGATTGTTTACCCCTTTCACTCTACCTGCTCTTGTTAAGAGGTCTGATTCCTGTGAAGGACTTGCTGAAGAATGACACAAGTAGAGCAGCTGAAATGTAAAGTTTCTTGACACATACCAGATCTGAACTTGGGCTCCTTTGTACTCAGGTCTCAGCAGATTTAGGCTCCATTGACACCTTCCTCTAGGTAAGAAATCATTGTGCTTCATCATTCATTGACTTCTGAAAAAAAAATAAGCCTGTGTATGAAATCTTTTTATTTCATAGTGTCAAAGGACATGGAAAAGACTGAGGTACTCAATGTTTTCATGCCTCCCTCAGTTTTCCCTGCTAAAGTCTGTAAACAGTCCTGGCAGAATCTGTGGAAGTACAGCATTTCCCACAGCAGAGGAAGATACAGTTAGGGATCTCTTCTGCCTGTTGGACACACACAGGTCCATGGGATGGGAAGGGATGCACCCAAGGGCACAGAGAGAGCTGGCTGAAATTATTGCAAGACTGTTTTCTATCATCCCTGCAAGGTCATGGTGAAGAAGGAGGTTCCTGATGCCTGGGAAAAAAAACCCCAAATGTCTCACCCATCTTCCAGAGGAAAAAGAAGGGGAGTTTGGGGAACTGCAAGCCAGTCAGCTTCACCTCAGTCCCTGGGAAGGTCATGGAAAAAAATCCCAATGGAAGCTATTTCTAGCCATATGAAGGAAAAGAAGGTGACTGGGAACAGCCAGCAGGGATTTGTTAAGGGCAGATCATGCCTAAGTAACCCAATTGCCTTCTGTGGTGAGATGACTGGTTCTATGGACAAGGGGAGACCAGTGGACATTGCATACCTTAAGTTTAGCAAGGCCTTTGACATGGTCTCCCATAATATCCTTAGAGCTAAATAAATGGTACATGAACTGCACGGAAGAACTATAAGGTAGGTGGAAAATTGACTGACCCATCAAACTCAAAAGGTGTTGATGAGTGGTACAAAATCCAACTAAGAGCCAGTCACCAGTGGTGTCCCTCAGGGGCCAATATTGAGGCCAGTACCATTCAATGCCTGTCACAATAATCTGGATGATGGGACAGAGCGTACTCCCACTAAATTTGTAGATGATACCAAAGTGGGCAGGGGGAGCAGTCAATACACTGGAGTTAAGAGCTACTATTTGGAGGGATTGGAACAGACTGGAAAAATGGGCTGACAGGAACCTCATGAAGTTCAATAAAGGCAAATGCAAAGCACTGTATCTGATACAGAATAATCCTGAGCAGCAAGTCAGGCAGGCAGCCGACTAGCTAGGAAGTAGCTTTGCAGAAAAGGAGCTTGGAGTCCTGGCTGACAGCAAATTGAATTAAAGTCAGCAGTGCGCCCTTACAGCAAAGAAGGGGAGCCACGTCCTTAGCTGTATTAGCAGCAGCGCTGCTGGCAAGGTGAGGAAAAGGATCCTCTTCCTCTGTTTGGCACTTGTGAGATGATTCTGAACACCAAGTCCAGTTGGAGACTTCCTAATACAAGGAAGGCATTAACACACTGGAGCAAGTCCAGCTGAGGACCACCAAGGTGACTGGGAGTTGGAGCACATGATGGGGAGAGGCTGAGGGAACTAGGTTTGTTCAGCCTGGAGAAGACAGGTATAAATACCCACTGGGACAGTGTGGAGAAGACAGAGACAGACTCCTCTCAGGGTGCGCAGCAATCAGGGCGCACAGCACTCAGGGCTGGGATAAGAGGCAATAGCTACAATCCGGGAGATGGAAATTTCAACTTGATAGAAGGAAAACATTTCGTGCCATGAGCATGGTCAAATACTGGAACAGGAACACAGAGAGGTGGCAGGATTTCCACCCTTGGAGATAACCAGTACTCAGCTGGACACCCTGCTCTAACTGGGCCTGCTTTGATCAGGAGACTGGAGTACACAGGGACCTTCTGTGGTCTTCTCTACATGATTTTGTGGTTCTGTGAGTTCACACACCAATATCTGGGGAATTATGGCACTGGTGGAGCACTGGCAAGTGCTAATACATGATGAGAGGAGGAATGCAGAAATAAATTAAAAAGGAAAGAAACTCCTTCACAGGTGCTTATAGGAATTGGTCATCATGATAGTACTAGCAGAAACAGGTATACCCTTACTGAACTTTAATTATGTGATTTGGGGTTGAAATGTATGTGAGAGAGGACAGTCAAATCAAAAAGGTAAAAATGGAAGCCTGTTAGCATACACTATATGATATATCAAGTAAAATCTCTTGGAAGTATCTGTTACACACAAAGGTATTTGGTCTCGGGGTTTTGTGCTAAAATACCAACATCTGAGGTACAGAAGTACAAAAGTTAAACCAACTTTTAGGCCTGTGATTGTCAGCCTTCCCACTCTTATCAGCCCTCTCATTTTTTCCTGTTATGTTTATTACTCGCCTTGGTTATGAGACCTGACATTGGCTTCTCATCGCTCGCTGCTAAAGACAGGGCAAGCCATTGTGTTACCAGTACACTTTTAATGCAAGGAAAAGTGTAACAAACAGCTTTTGTTAGTATTTTCTTTCCAACTTTGAGTTAAGTTCTGTCCTTTAATACATCTCCAGTCGAAGACAAATGTTTCCCTTTGTGCTCACTGCTAGGAAATAGCCGTTGAGAGTCTCTCTAACCTTTATCAGAGAATTTAAGAGCCCATTTCCCACAAATGACAGGATAAGGTTGCCCTCGTGTGGTTAACGAGAGAAATAAAGGTCAGGAGAGGAAAAACAGGCAAGCTAGTTTGGCAAAACGAAGTTACTGCTGTGCTTCTCATAGCCAATGCTTTTTCCTTTGTCTTCCCAGCTCTTTTCAAAACGTGCAAAAAAAGCAGCTCCTCCTCAGGGATATGTGCACTCTTCAGCCCTTCACATACACCTGCCTAATTCTCCCTTAACTTGCAGCATGCTTCATCTTCATTAAAACATGTGGTCTGTTGTTTTGCACCTTCAGATCTCTGATTGCTCACGTTCACAGCATACAGACAACTGAGACTGACGTACTCACAGTGGGACACCAGCTGGACATGAGCCAGCCAGGTCACTGCATAGTGAAAACAGCAAGCACAGCCTGGGATATGAAGAACCATGACCCACAGTGTGCGTGGATTAACCTTTTACATTCATTTAGAAAGCTGCACTTCAGAGAAGATGTGGGACTGCTACTATGACTCCAGAGAGGATTGTGAGTGTCCTTGGAGGGACAGAGTAGTAAGGGAGGACAGAAAAAATAAGCAGAAAATAGGTAAGATAGGGGTGAGGATGAAAATAGCCCTTGCATTTGTAGGTAGTTGATAAAAGAGAACAAGGTTGGCCTGATCTCCATTTCCATGAACAGAACTGGGAATAGTGGGTTTAAACTGCAGCAAAGGGTTGATTCAAAGAGAAAAGTTTAAGTAACAGATAGAGTGAAGCTTTGGACTTTTCTGAGGAAGTTGTGGAATTCCCCTTTCTTGTAGGCCCTTAAGAGTAAGTTAGACATGCATCTCCCAGGAATGACTCAGAAAGAATCGCTTCTGCTTTGGAAGGAAAATGTAAATCTGTAGCTCACTATAAATCTGTGTGGATCAATAGTTGTGTAAACTATTCTGGTTTCACATGGGCACATCTTCTTTAGCTTCAGGGAGGCAGCGTGCATCCTGCTGGTACTTGCATTTCTCTATTTCTCTCCTTTAATTCCTAATGCACTAGACCAACTAATTAAGACACAGTAATACAGCTGCATACTTCTAAAGGTGATCTCCAGAGTCAGACCAGTGGATCTATGTGTCTGGTCATCTGGTTCCACATGTTGATCTTTAACCTCGCTGTACAAATCCCTTCCTTACGCTCTCCTTTGCGTCAAGCGATTCTGTGGTGCAGCCCATGGACTTTCTTACTCTCAAGGCTCATGTTCCCTCAACTACCCTGCTAGTTGGAGGCTTGCTGTGGTTTTCTGATCAGCCTCTGACTTGTGTCCTGGAGAGACACTGAAGAGGTGTGATCCAGGTGGGGGAATATCCCCTTCTAGAACTGCAAACTCAGAGGAGCCCCTCAAGGAGGGATGATCTTCGTGGGTTGCTGACTGCTGTGGCCTACCGCAGGGCAGCTGGCAGAGCTTTCTGGAGGCATCTTCTGGTACATCCAGGCCACAGGGCTGGTGCATGAAAGACTGGTAGGAGAAAGCAAATGGCTTTAGAAAGGCCCCAATAACTTGGATACCACCTGACTCGATGCAGCAGCCTTTGCCCACATCCTCCCATAAAGCTTCACCGCAAATAGAGTGTTTTGTTACACAGTTGTACCTGGTCATTTGCCAGTTTTGACCTTAGAGTGATCAGCCAGTCTCAGGAAACAGGATCTGCAATTGCCCTTATTTTACACTGAGCAAATGTTACTCCTGCCATAAATTCTTTGAGGCAGGGCTCCTCAAAGAATTATCCTCCTTATTTAATCCCAAGCATGTTGATGTTTAATAAACAAACACTGTCACGACTATGTTTAAGCATTAATTTGTCCAGTCTCTTTTCAAACCCAGCTATCACCTGACATCCTGTAGTCACAAATAACACATGCTGTGTGCCTCCTTGGAGATACTCCGGTCCCCAACTAATTTAACTGCTATGGCTCTTTTCTGATGTTGGCTCTCGTAGGGAGCTGCAGAATCTGGTACCCCAACAGAGGCAAGGCTGCCACAGGTCCATGCCACCAGGTGAGCCAGTAATAAGACTGAGCATGTATTCGCAGTAGCTGCATGTCAATTCAGTAGCTGCTCCCAGATCCTTGCTCTGTCCCGTTGCCTCCCACGCATGGGCACACACACACATGCAAATAGATCTCTCCATTGACCCCCCCAGACCTCATGATCTCTGTAGCAGTTGGCCTGGACCCCCCTGGTGCCTCTGGTAGCCAAATCGTCCAGGGGTGTCACCCTTAGAGACACACACAGACTCCTGGCTCGCAAGCCTCTTAACCTGCTTGTCAGCTGGTCTGGCTGGATACTTGCTAGTGGTCACACACTCGCATACCCGCACGGCTCCAGTTGCTGGCACATGAGCCCTCCGACCCACAGTCCCACTCCAGTTGCTGGCACTCAGACCTCCTTGCAGACAGAATAAACAGTACCTGACCCAGGAAAAGAGTTAGAAATGGAGTTTAATGAGAAGACAGGACAGAGTGTGCTGATCAGGATCAAGGCATGGCAGAACAAGCATACTAACCAGTCACCTGTTTACATATGACTGGCCTCTTTTATCCCCGTATCCTTCTTTTTTCCTATGTTTGTTCCTCTCCAAATTCCATCGATCCCTCCCTTTCCCCACCTTTGGTTCCCCCCCTAAACATTCTATAGTAAGTCTAATGGGATCCTGAAATTCTCTTCCCCTGCATCTCATAATGTGTCCCATATCCCTAGGAAGAGAGAGAGGGAGAGAGAGAGGAGAGAGGGAAAAAACTCTCATTGACTCATGATGATGGGCTTCACACCCGGCCCAGGGGGCTGAGGCTTTCCTGGGGCAGCCCTGGGAGAAGCAAGGGCATGATCTCCTTTCTCTGACAGGGCGATGAGGGTTTCCCCACCTGCCATTGTGCATCTGTGCCCATGTGTTTGTGTGTGTCGATGAGCCTTTTACCGGTTGCTCACTCTCTTGTGATGGGCCTGGGGTAGCTGGGGCTGGATATAACTCAGGTTCTCCACCTGCCAATGTTCCTCCACTCTACATTGTATGCATGGAAAAGAGCTTTTTATGTTATAAACTAACAACCTCTGCTATCTCAGGTGTCACATACCTGGGAAAACAAACAAGGAACATGAATGCACAATGTAGCATTTGCATTTAATTTCTTTCTGAATAAAAATTTTGTTCCTGCTATATATTAATAAAATTTTTGTTATTGTTGTAATTTTGAAATTTCAAACCGGTATCTGCCTTTGGAGCTAGCTGTGTGCCTATATTCTCAGTCTCCTGGTAGCAAAGTGCTTTTGGCTACATCAATACTGGATGCATAATTTCTTTATTGTTACAGGCAAATGTTAAAAGAAATTTGTGCCCAGTAGTTACTCCCTCCCTTGAGGCAGTCATTACCTCATTCTCTTTACCAAGGCACTGGTCATGGAGGGGTCGCATACAATGAAGCATCATCTGCGAGAGTCACATCCAATATTGTTATAAACCAATCTTCTCACACTGTTATGGCCAGCCTTCCATTTTTACTATATTTGGTGCAAAATGCTATGATCTTGAGTTGACTATATGAAAAATAAATGCATGCCTTACTGCAGGGGCTGAGCTTGCCTGACAATCATTTTACCTAGGCTGTGACTTGAAGGTACATTTGCAGTTTTTCAAATATGCACTTTCAGCGAACGAAGTCAAACCAGTATCAGGTCACATGCATGGCTTCTGAAAGAGGCAAGGAATGCAGCCCAAAGGGTGTGGCAGACACTGGGAGTTTCAACAAAATATTATCTGAAAGTCAAGGTCAAAATTGTATGCTTCTAAACAAAAAGTGACAGTCGGTCTGTTCTCACACAACTGTTGCAGTTACAAACAGATTCACAGACAAGTCCCATAAAGGATAAAATTCAGAGCTGAATCCTTGACAAGACAAGGCAACATATAAAAAGTTTCTTGAGCAAAAGCAGCTCTATCACAACTAAATAAAAGAAAAAGGTATGGGCTGGGGACTTAAGGCCCCATTCAGTGCTGGAAGGCTGAATTAAAATTAAGGGAAACTGGGTATGCAGCTACCTCAGGAAACACTGAAAATATCAACCATGTTATTCTGTTGGAGATAATAATTTACGGGGCACATTCAGATTTGCACACCAAGTTTCATTCAGGTGCAAAATCAAAGGACTGCAGTGGTAAAAACCATTCACTGAGGATGGCAGCTGGGATGTGAAGCGTCACAATGGGGCACACAGGAAACAAGCAGCACTTGTTGCATCCATTTTACTTTTTACAATGGACGTGTGTCTTTGCGGCTTCTGCTTGACTCACTACTCTAGGTCCTTCCTGCATCTCTTATCCTTAATCCTCCCCTCCTAGAGATAGTCACCTCCAGCTCTTTTTGGTGGACCACGGAACTCAAAGAGATGCCTCTGTTCACTGTGTAGGGCATCATGGCCTCTACGCAGTTTCTTGTCTACACAAATGTGCAGAAATTTGATCCCTTGAGATCTCTAACTGGTTCAATTTTTTTCTGCAAGGGATCCCAAGCTAAAAAGGTACCTGACATGGATAAATAGTCAAAGAGAGACAGCATGAATGGGCCTGAAACCAGGCCAAAAATACAGTGTTGGATTAAAACTACAAAGCTCCATTGAGTCTCCTCCCTTCATATTCAATCCCAGTTTTGTTTGGTGTTGAATGTTTTATGTCTACTCAGCACATATTTGCCTGAATATTTCCATTTGTTAGAAAGAGCTATCTTGCAGTTAAGGCTGTGAATTATTATCTGGAGATCTATTAACAGATCTTGGCCCTGAACGTTAAAGCATTGGTGCCTATACAGAAATGACACCCTGCGAGCACTTGAAAGATTGTATTGGGTTTGTGTGGCAAGGTTTTGGTAGTGGGGGGGGCTACAGAGGTGGCTTCTGTGAGAAGCTGCTAGAAGCTTCCCCTATGTCCGATAAAGTTAATGCCAGCGGGTTCCAAGACGGACCCACCGCTGGCCAAGGCCGAGCCCATCAGCAACAGTGGTAGCACCTCTGTGATAACATATTTAAGAAAGGGAAAAGAAGTTAAGCAGTTGCAGCCAGAGAGAGCGGAGTGAGAAGATGTGAGAGGAACAACTCCACAGACACCAAGGTCAGTGAAGAAGGAGGGGGAGGAGGTGCTCCAGGCGCCGGAGCAGAGATTCCCCTGCAGCCTGTGGTGAAGACCATGGTGAGGCAGGCTGTCCCCCTGCAGCCCATGGAGGTCCACGGTGGAGCAGATCTCCACCTGCAGCCCGTGGAGGACCCCACACTGGAGCAGGGGGATGCCTGAAGGACGCTGTGACCCCGTGGGAAGCCCGCGCTGGAGCAGGCTCCTGGCAGGACCTGCGGACCCGTGGCCCCGTGGAGAGAGGAGCCCACGCTGAAGCAGGTTTGCTGGCAGGGCTTGTGACCCCGCGGGGGACCCACGCTGGAGCAGTCTGTTCCTGAAGGACTGCACCCCATGGAAGGGACCCACGCTGGAGCAGTCTGTTCCTGAAGGACTGCACCCTGTGGATGGGACCCACGCTGGAGCAGTTCGTGAAGAACTGTAGCCCGTGGGAAGGACTCACGTTGGAGAAGTTCATGGAGGACTGTCTCCCGTGGGAGGGACCCCACGCTGGAGCAGGGGAAGAGTGTGAGGAGTCCTCCCCCTGGGGAGGAAGGAGCAGCAGAAACAACGTGTGATGAACTGACCCAAACCCCCATTCCCCGTCCCCCTGCGCCGCTCGGGGGCGGGGGGGGAGGTAGAGAAAATAAGGAGTAAAGTTAAGCCCAGGAAGAAGGGAGGGGTGGGGGGAAGGTGTTTTAAGATTTGGTTTTATTTCTCATTATCCTGCTCTGATTTGACTAGCAATAAATTAAATTAATTTTTCCCCAAGTCGAGTCTGTTTTGCCCGTGACGGTAATTAGTGAGTGATCTCCCTGTCCTTATCTCGACCCACGAGCCTTTCATTTTATTTTCTCTCCCCTGTCCAGTTGAGGAGGGGGAGTGATAGAGCGGCTTTGGTGGGCACCTGGCATCTAGCCAGGGTCAACCCACTACAAAGATAAAGCTGTGCTGCCAAGTTAAAGAGCTGTAGAAGGAGCTGGGCAGCCTGCCCAGTATCAAGAAAGATGCAGAAGATATTGACCAGATCTTCACTGATAACCTGAAAAGACAGGACCCTGAACCCCTGGCTGGGATGAAGAAGGAGCAGCCAGAGTCTATGATGAGCTATGGGACAAATGGAGACTCCCAAGACAGGGAAGACTGGCAGCTTGTTACTTCTGGCAATAGGAGGAAGTCTCCTTCTCCACCTGTAGATCTGCAACGGCAGAATATGCTCAGCGCCCTGGTTACAAACAAGGTAGAGAACGCCATGTCTTGGGAAGCATCAGAGACAGCTGGGCCTGAACCATGCATCTGCACAAAGAGAAAGCAAGTGGTAGTGGTGCAAGGTGACCATCTGCTGACCTGAGTTACTATGTAGGGAGGTTTGCTGCCTGCTAGGAGCTCAGGTCTGGCACATTGCAGAGAGACTGCTGAGGCTTGTCTGGGCCTTGGACTACAACCACCTGCTCCTCATCTGCATGTGCATAAATAAGAAGGTGCCATGGAAGAGCCTGAATGCATCAGGAGTGACTACATGGCTCTGGGAGTGAGGGTTGAGGACACGATCAACACCTCGTGCAGGTGGTGGTGTTGTCAAGGATTTGGCTTTTGTAACCATGGGACCTTCTTTTAGGAACAAGGACTGCTGTAGAAAGAGCTCCACCTCACAAAAAAGCAATTCTGCCAGCAGGTTGACCAGTCTGGTGAAGAGAGATTTATACTACGAATGACTGGGGATGGAGACTACAATCAAGGGGGGAGAGGGGTGAAAAGCAGAGGATGCAGGGTGATTGGTACAAGAGACCTCAGGAGTGATACAACAGGGCCAAGGGGGCCTCTCTGAAGTGTATGTATGCAAATGCACAGACCCTGGGAAATGAGCTGGAAGAACTAGAGCTCCACCTGCAGTCACAGAGCTACAACATTATTGCAATAGCTGGTGGCATTGGTAGCTCACGCAACTGGAGCGTTGCAACGTACGGATACAAGCCCTTAAGGAAAGAGAGGCATGGAAGACAGGCAGGGGAGGGTGCTGCCTTCTCAGGATAGTTTGTAGGGTCCTTGACACATTCACTTTCTGCAGGGAGAGGTAGCACTGATGTGCACTCGTGTCCAAAGGGGCAGGCTGCAGCCCCCTATCAGCTCCTTCCAAACTTCCCCAGATGGTTACCCGCTTTCTATTTAGGCACTCCCTACATAGGTCACCTCAGAACTATTGGGCATCTTTCTGTGAAAAAGCATGACCTCTTTTATGTCTTGACCTTACCAAATGATGATTTTGTACAAAATTAGTGTAACAGAACTCAGCGTGGTACCTTATGGAGGGGGAAGATGATATTAATTTCCAAAATTTCTAAGGGAGGTGATTTCATTAAAACACATTCTCACATCCACATATTCACAAGCACCAAAATGTGTGTACTCCAGAGGTCTGGCCAGGATCACTTGGATGCAGCATTGACAATAAAGGACACAGGCTGTTGAGTTGTCATCACATCTCTAAGGCTTTTCTTGACTGGCAATGACAAACCAGTTTTTGGTCACATCTTCAATATGCTGCAGATGTCCACAGTTACTATGGGGCAGTCCTTTGGCAGAATCTGTCTTCCTGCTGGCCTCTAACAGAAAAAGGAATGTGTGATGTTCTGTAAATGCACTGCTTTCCATTGATGAGTTGTCTATGCTGTGGACTTATCAGAGTTCAGGCCTTCCGGGCTTCATCTGTTTTATTGCTGGAACCGGCACCCTTTGTTATCAGTACGAGCCAGTCTTCTGAGTGTTGTTCTGCTGTTTCTTTGTGTGCTTACTCAACCACATCTGTCCATTCAGACTTCATTCCTACTAATCATAAGATCTCTGTTAGATGCCTTTACAGTCAGAGTCAACAAGATGATCAAAGGTATAGAACAGCTTTAGAGCACGAAAAAGCTAATAATACAAGACAAAGGGGATTCAGTGACATGATCAGACAGCAGGTTCAAAATAATCACAAATACTTCCTTTTCATCCACAAATAGTTGGATGCACAAACTCTGCACCATATGGACTTGGTACAAGCTTCAGTAAATACAAAAAATGTCTTCAAGAGCTATTAAAGGCAAATGTAGCACTCATAAGCAAACTGAGACACAGATCCTTGGCAGCATCAGAGAAGTATCACTAGATGTTCTTGTGCTTGCCGGAAGCTGCTCCAACTGACTGCTGTTAAAGACAGGCCACTGAGACTTCTGGGCAATTTGTATGTTTCTATATCTTCTCTTTTATAAATTTTTTTGTGAAGAACATGCAGAATATGCACCAACTATGTAGGTAATATCCCCCAAGTACACAGTGGTTCTATGAATCCTAACCTGGTCTTTTAGACATAGTCAAAAAGAGCTTAGGACAACAATTTGAAAGAGGTTGCCCTCCACCTCTTTGCCCTCTCTCCCTTGGCTGTGCCTCATCTACCCATACTCAGGAGAAAGGTAGCCCAAGGGAAGATCCTGACATCAAATACAATTCAAAATCATTGCAGAGAAACGTATCCATGTTAAAGAAAATAGGGTAGTGACTATTTCCTGTTATTTTCTGTACTGTTCTAGAAATGAGTCCTCAAGGCTGCTCTGGAGCATCTGTGTCATGTTGTTCATTTCTTCTTAAGTTTCTGCAGATCTTCTGCCAGGAAGGACTCTGTGGCAACTCCTTCTGCTCAGACAGATGAAAGCTCAGTTTTCCATACTCAATATCCAGAGATCTGAGAACGGTTTTCTCCCCAGCCAAGGTCATTCAGTCTGGAGACTGGCACCTGAAGAAGGCCGAGTGCTGTAGATGGTGGGTGTCCACTCTTCCAGGATGCTTCATTTATGCTCCTTCCACTACTGGGAGGAAAGCTGTCACCAGTGTTCTAGTAGCAGTTGGCGAAAGATGCTGGGAAAGGTGCAAGCTTCAGGAAAGACCAGGTGGTAAGTGAGTGGGAACTGTGTAGCTGGCTTGGATGCAAGGTGGAGGTTCAGCTGGAAACAAACACCCATCTGGCAAGAGTGCAGTTGCACCACCAAACAACTAACAGGCATGGTAAATATATGGCTGTGGGGCTGGAGGCCACGCTGTTCATCAGAGAGTTCCTGTCTGTCGAGATATCAGAGCCACAGCTGAGGAAGGTGATAGATAGGGAATCTCCACCCTCAAACCCATCACATTGACACCAAAAGTGGGCAGTGTTGTCACCTTGTGCAGAACTATGTGAGATTTTTGTCCTGTGATTCCCTCCAAAGTCTCCCTGATTTCTTCCTCTGCCTCCTCTTCACTTAATCATCTTAAACCACGCTGGGAGAATTCCTGCCATTTCTCAGGGTATGCTGCACTCTTTTCAGTGACAGCTCAGAAACGCAGAACTCACTGGATCAGTTCAGTAGCAGTCCAAATGTCCAGTGCTAGAGGGCATGCATGGTAGTCCAGACACAGTGGGGTCCGGGAAGGAAGTGAGGTTTGAGTCCCAGTTCTTCTCTGAGACAGCTTGGTTTCAGAAGGATGTCCTCTTTATGAGCTGTGACTAGAAAATCTATGGTCTGCAGAGATGGGGGGATGGGGGGAGAGAAATGTCTCAGCTCTTTTTCGAAAGAATCCCAGAATCCCAGTGGGGCTGGTGGAAAGGTCATCTGAGATCTCCCATCCAACCTCCTGTTCACGGCAGGACTATCAAAGCCCTAGATTAGGGCAGCTGTGGCATTGTCTAGCCAAGTTATGGAAGCCCCTAAAGCCAGAGATCCTCCACCTGCCTAGTGAACTGCCACAGGTCTGCGCCAACATCTGGGGAAGGAGCTCTTCCTAATGTGCAACTTTAACCTCACAGGTGGCAATTTGTGGTGTTGCCCCTTCTTACGTTGCTTGATACCCCTGGGAAGAGTTTGGCTCTCTTCTCTTTGTAACTGCCCTCACAGTGATTAACCTGTTGTTGCATGATTGCTCCCCCCCGACACTTTTCCTCTCCTCTTTGCCAGGTTAAAGAAGTTCATCTCCCTCCTGCTCTCTTCACAGGCCGTGTGCCACAGACCCCTCACCACCTTGGTCACCCTGCACTGGACTCTCCACTGTTTTTTCCCAGGTATCACCTAGGAGAGGGGTTAGACACCTACCATTAGATATCAAGGAAAATCAGTTGCCTGGACTAAATCAACTGAACCACAATTAAATGCAGGTACCCAGCTATGGGGAGACATCAAGCTGCGGTGTATTTACTATTTAAAGAAGATGAATGCTAAGAGGAATATTGGAATTCAGTGTATCCCCTCATCCACTGGAACAGGAAAGCAGAACAGATGCTGATCTGGTCAAATAATATCTCACCATGACTGGACTGAAAACAACAAAAAAAGACCTGTATCATCAATTCTGATTCCAGTGTCTGTTCGTGAAAATATCCCAGACAGAGGAGCATGCTGAATTTGTCAGATTCCTGAAAAAACAAGATAAGCTCCTGGAAAGATCTAAGGCTATTTCTATCTAGACCCTACTCTTTTTTTATCAGAACCCATGGCAGTCATACAAAATATTTAATGTAAATTAATAGCTATGCCATTGGTTTTATAGGCCTTTTATTGCTTATAAACCAAATCACGTCATCATTTCTACTTTATTTGACCCTTGTCATAGTTAAAATATTACCCAAATGACAATCACACCTTTGTGCGTTCAGTGTTTGCTGAGCACTCATTCTGGATCCTTGCATTTGCATGATTGGTGGGAGTAGAGCACCACCCAGGGATAAGACCAATACCATCAAAATTGCTTGCAATCATTTTGCATTTTTCCCAGCATAAGCTCTTGACTTTGAAATTTTCTTTCCTCGGCAAAAGCTTCATTTTAAATTAGCAAAAACTGTTATTCTATTTCCTAGGAGGAGGCAAGCCAGAAATTCACCCATATTAAACAAAAAGACCTAAGAAATGGTTTTCAGCCTTCACGTTTTTGAGCATTTGAAAGGAAGGAAATGGTTTTGCTAGTAAGATAACTTTTTTTCTGCTTGCCTCAAATTTTGCCTGGATTTTAACAAAATAAAGCCTTTAGGAAAAAAAAAGAAAGAAAGGGTTAACAGACATTCTGAAATATAGGAAGAACATGGGCAAATCAGGACATGATAACGGCCAGATGGGTGGGAAGATGGAGGTTGATGGGAATAGAAGCAGAGAGACACAAAATGTCTGGATAGAAGTGATACAGGAGTGAGACTAGAGGCTAATGTTGGTAGGATTGGGAAACAAATGATGAGATTAGAATTTGAATAGGATCTAAAGCTGGTTGGTTGAGGACACTGGTAGCTAGAACTAGAGGAGACACCAAAACTATGAGAAATATGTGGAAATGGATACCTTTTAAACTAAGAAAAAAAAATCTTATTATCCCAGAGAATTTTGAGCTTCAGCAGAATAGGAGAAATGGGCAGGCAAATCACAGAAGGATCAAGAGAGTCTAGGGGCAGAAATGAAAGGAAAGGAATAAAGAAAGTTGGGAAAAGAGCCACACTGCAGAATCTAGGAGAAAAAAACCAAACCAACCCAAACTCCAAAAACTAAGGGAAAGAGAATGGGAACTGGGTGTCAGTAGGAAAAAGGACCAGAATTGACAGCCCTTGGAGGCCAGTAAGTAGAGTAAAAGGATATATCAGGCAAGGTCTGGAGACTGATGCAGAAATTTGGAAGAGTTAAGCAGAGTGATGAGAAGGGTAAGAGAAATTTTTGGGGAAAGATGAGGTAAATTTAAGGGAGAGCAGGCACAAAAGTCTGTGCATAGTGAGAAAAGAGAAAATCCCAGATTACTGATGATGGTAGAGTTACTGATGGACGTCATAATACAGAATTACAGAGTAATACAATGACAAGGGGAGTCAGAAGCAGTAACCGTAAAGTGATGAACATAGGGAAGAGCAACCATGCTGCAAGTCTCTGAACTAACCAATGCTTTAAGAAGAAGCTCTTGGAATTACATAGTTGATTGAATCTGTCATCTCAGTGCTCAACAGCTGGAAAAAAACCCCAGTGTTGGGAGTTACTAGTAAAGGAGCTGAGGACACAAAAGAAAACATAACTAACCATTGCATAAATTCAGGGAACACTAGATTTTACTTTGCATTGCACCAAAGATAGAGCCAAGACAACTAGTTACTTTACCTCATGCAGGGCCAGTAGTTCTGAGAAAAACTTGACAACATTTTACATGGCTGTAGCTTGACCACTAGCCTCCTGACCAGACCCTGGAGCCACCAGACTCAGACATCTGTGCAAGACTGTGATCGCAGGTATTTACCTCCTGGGAGAAGTGCATTCATTCTGAAGCTATTCTAATAATACGACACAGAAAGGAATCCTTCCCTTGAAGCACCTTAGTTAAAGCTGAAAGAAAGTTTTTAACTAAGCAGAGGACTGAGGATTGTGAGCCTTATTATTGCTAAGGTGCAAGACTGAGGGTTTTCAGGGCAATACAGACGACACTTTCGTTCCTATGGCTCATGTGAGAAATGTGAATGTGATTCGTGTGAGTAAAAAAAAACATAATAGAAGAGGGAGGATTGGTTCATGTAGATATGAAGACATAGTTGAGTGAAAGCACCATTGTTTTAATGCAACTGCGGACCCTAACAGGGAAGATTGTGTAATCGTAAACTGCAGAAGTTCCTTTATCTATGGGGTTGTAAGTTTCTAAGTGCTACAAGCTTAAAACCGATTGGGGGACAATTGATTACCAGAAGGAATGACAGAAGACACACGCTGCACGAGATAAGAAGGCGAAGAGTTCATCCTTAAAAATCTGTATAAAGGTCGCTGAGGAAGACTCTTACTTCATCCCAAGACCCCCGCCCAAGACCACCAAGAGGCAGTGCGTATGTGAAAAAGACTTGCAAAACTCATTTTAATACGAAGCGAAGAACAATTTGCATATTGCATCACCCTGTTAAATATGTAAGAGTATAGACTATAAACGCTATATGCTGCTTTCTGTAGGTGTGCGTGTTGGTAGAGCCCAGGCTCCCCGCGCACCCAGCACTGTTTGCTTGCCTTTATTCGCTAATAAACCAAGTTCCTGTTAACGTATTGTTTCGGGACTCGGTCATTTATCACACTCATAAGGGAAGAGGATGATGCTTTAGAAACAAGAATTCATAGATTCTAAAGCCTAAAAGACCACTCTGCATGCCTAGTCTGAACTTGAATTTAACATATGCTAGAGAAAGATATGCATGTGTTAAGGAAGAATTCATATGTTGTTAAGGAAGTGGATGCAAAGTATGTGTTTAAGAAAGATAATTCAGGCAATACTTTAAATAGCAGACCCTCAATCTCCCTTGCAAGCTGCTCCATTATTTAATTACACACCCTAAAACAAAATTGCATCTAAAACTTTGAATTTATCTAACTAGCTTTTTGTTACACCCTTGACATAAAATCCTCCTTTTTATCACTTAGCTTTCCCTCTGTGCAAATATCCATCTGTGTTAGGAAGTCATCTCTTCTCCTTGATAAAGTAGGTTATAAAATACTCATTATTGCACTTTCTGTGTACAGGATCACCCTAGTAGGAACAGGTTTGGGAAGAATTGCAAGCTGTGGCAGCAGTAATGGGAATGCTGTAGTCTGGCAGAACTCCACGCTGTTGCCAAGAGGGTTTTCGTCACACTGCTACTCCGTCCTCATGTATGGCCTCTTGATTCTACCTCTCTTTAGTGCTTGTGTAGCTACTCAGTGAGCTGCACTTGGGAACCAATTCCACAGAAAGTAACTATTTTTTTTGTCACTGGGTCAACTTCCCAGTGTATCCAGTCTCCTGTAGAGCTCCACAGGTGGGATGGTAGTAGCGGCTTTGTAACAATTTTCAAAAAGCCAATGCAATCTCAAAGCTACGGATGGATAAGCTTTCTTCTTATCTTTCGTGTATTTAAGTTCTTCCCATGCTGAATAAGAGATATATTTGAAAGGCTAACCTTATGGCCTTGTTTCTCCTGTGTGTAACGGTTTCTGCTTAGCTGCCACATAACTATGTCTGCAGGTGGACTGAACTCTCCAACTGCTTTACCAGCAGGATCAAAATGGAATCATAAGCTAGTGATGATGGGAGCTTACTTACACTTTTGTAGGCCATGTGTGGATATCACTGGATGAAGTAGAACATACAGTCAATGCCACAAAATAGAAGATAATGTATAGGGAGGTCATATATGTGGGTGCCTTCTGGGAAGGGGACCACAGACACATCTAGACATGAAAGGTCACAGTCCATTCAGAAGCCTGCTGTTGTGACAGAATGTGGTGTCCAAATAGATGCTTCATATTGCTGAAAAGTGCTCCTGACATGGAAAGCAATGAGCACTTCATCCTCTACAGGAAAATGTAAATGCTTTCATTACACAGAAGAAGGTTTGACTGATTCTTGGGAAGGTGTCCCCTGAGAAGCAAGGCGCTGTTTCAGGGATTAGTTCCTGAACAATGTCTTTGTGGCTAAACTGGTGTGAAGAACTTGGATGGAAAACAAATAATGCATGGGTTCCTGGCCTATGTGACCCAAGAAAGGAGAAGCAAATAGGTAAGAAGTGTACCTCATTGCATGAATCCACATCTGGAAGGTTTAGGTACACAGCTAGCAGAGAGATGCTGGCTGATATCCTTCTGGAGAAGAAGGTTTTTACAATTCAAAAGGTAACTCAGGAGGAAGAATGTATCAATGCAAGATTCTTGAGGTTGAATTGGCAGAAATATGTGACCTGACAGGAGCTAAGGGAATTAACACCTCATTTTCCCTCGTTGGAGCCAGCTGCTGATGCTGGGCCTGTGCTTAGTGACTGCCGCCGTGTCAAGTACTTTGCCCAGGTCACCTGTGATGTTCAGTTCCTGGTGTGTTTTCCTTCATCAACAACAGAAATTAGGCTAGCCTGATGCAGACCAGACTTTAACTCAGCTGAACATCAGATCTTCCGATTTTATTCATGATATTTCTTTCTCTTCAACAACCACATTGTCAGCCACATCTCTCATGAACAAGAAAAACAGAGATTAGTCCTCTAGGATGTGTATTTTGTATTAATCCATTTTTGTGCCTCCAAATGCCTGCCTGTTCTCCAAGTCATTCCTCTTGGTAGTTAGCCAGTACCTTGCCTACATGTGACATTCACCGTCCTTGATTTGGGTGATGTAAATCACTTTGACAGCAGGACCTTCACAGACATCTAATGACAAATCTCTATATGAAGTACAATCTCTCTGTGATCTCTATATGAAGTTGTGAAGGCCTCATTTATATAGAAAAGACATCCCTGTCTGATAGGTGTGAGAAGTTTGGGACGCCATTTTGGAGACTGTGAGGATCCAATAGGTGAGAATAGACCCTGCCGTCACTTCCTCTTCCTGGATCCCTTTTTACTAGGAGCTATACAGGAGCAAAAAAAGAAGGTCCCCAAAGCTTATATCTAGGGAAGCATCTCTGATCCTTCTACAAGAGAGGAACCCATGTCAAGGTATGCCAGTGTCACTAGACACCATAGTCAACAGAAAGATAAGCAATCTCCCTGAAGAAGCCTAGCTTTAGAAGGTGTCTCAAAGCAGGCAGGTGAGATGATAGATAGTCACCACGGTCTTTTCATTAAGAATAATCTCAGCTCTAAGCAGCATGCAGGGTTTGTGCGACCAGGTTGCCCAGGACTCTGGACACAGGCTGGCTGGGCCCAAGCTGCTCCCTGGAGCAGAGGGCACAGGTAGCACAGAGGTAACCTGTGGGCTGTAGGTGAGGAATATTGACTAAGGGAAACTTTGCAAAGAGTTGGTGCTGCAGAAAGAAGGGTTCAAGCTGTCTTCATGGGAAGAGCAGAGGACTTCTTGTTAAAAAAGGGAATACCTGCCACCACAATCACTAAAACCCTTTGAAATCTTGTTGTGGTTTAACCCCAGCCAGCAGCTAAGCACCACACAGCTGCTCCCTCGCTCCTCACCCCCACCCCCACCCCGCTCCCAGTGGGATGGGGAGGAGAATTGGGAAAGAAGGTAAAACTCGTGGGTTGAGATAAGAACGGTTTAATAACTAAAGTAAAATATAATACTAACAATAATAATAATGAAATAGAAGAAGAAGAAGAAGAATAGTAATGAAAAGGAATATAACAAAAAGAGAAGGGGGGGGGGGAGGAAAAAAACCAGTGATGCACAATGTGATTGCTCACCACCGGCTGACCAACGCCCGAGCAGCGATCTGCGCCTCCCGGCCAACTCCCCCCTGTTTATATACTAGGCATGACGTTCTATGGTATGGAATAGCCCTTTGGCTAGTTCGGGTCAGCTGTCCTGGCTCTGCTCCCTCCCAGCTTCTTGTACTCCTGCTTGCTGGCAGAGCACGGGAAACTGAAAAGCCCTTAAGATAAGCGCTACTTAGCAACAACTAAAACATCAGTGTGTTATCAACATTATTGTCACACTAAATCCAAAACACACTATTCCAGCTACTAAGAAGAAAATTAATTGTATCCCAGCCGAAACCAGGACAAATCTTTGTCCCATATTCTTTCTTTGGGACTTAGCCCTAAATCTCCTTTTGATGTCCTACACCCTGATTTGTCTCAAGCCCTTGTTGCTATAGCTAGGAATAGGATAGTTTCAGTAACCAGCAAGAGGAGAGCAGAAAGTTCCTTTTTTTATTTTTTTCAACTGTGCAATCTGCAGCACTGCAGCCCTGCTTTATCGTGATCATATAAACATAATTGGTTTGCATGTGTTCTCATGAACAAAGTGTACAGATAAATTTGTGTTGCTTAATGTTGACACTGTTTGTTATGCTTACCAAAAACATCCTATAAATTGGAGCAAATTTTCCCAAATACTTAAAAAAGAAGCCACAGAAAAGTATGTATTAGTGTTCCCTATCTTTTTTCCCTGTTAAAACAATGTCAGTCCTTTAATAAGGGAGCAGATATAGTGCAACATACAGAAGTAACAGTTAGATTTGCACATAAACATGGGCAAGTCTTAAACTTCAAAATTAGTCTAAAACTGTCTCAGGTCAGTACATAAAAGCCTGTAGCTTGCTTAAAACCTGATTACAGAACTGTACTTCTGGTCCTCCCAGGATGTTGGATGAGCACTCAGAACCAACGCCACGACAGCTACTGAGAAAATCTTGTTATATTGGGGCAATCCCCAAAGATCGAGTATATACGAAGTTTGTTCCACTGGCATCTTTCCTTACACAACTATCAGTGACAGACTTCACTACCAGACATGTGCTGATGCCTACTCTCCTCTGTTCATTTGAAGCTGAACTTGGAGATGCAAGTGCACCCAAGCAATATCTCCCTGCTGAGACGTGGGAAACTTCTGATGCAGAAAAACTGCTTAGTATTCACTTTGAGTAGGCTTCCATGTAAATCTGATGAAGATGACCAGGGAAATCTGGACACTGCTGCTGTCCTGTACTCTCCAGAATGCCTACTGGAGGTGTATTTCATCTGATTGACATCTATTTGTCATCAGTGAGACACAAGAATGCATATTAAAGAAAGCTAATATGTGTAACAAGGAAAAAAGGACAAAGAATATCTGTGATCAGCTAGAATGATTAAAATGTGATTGCACCAATATTCATGTTGTGTTACTCTTCTAAAAATTCCAGTCTGCAGAAGACTAGGCATTTCTGCTGGTAAATATATTCACCTTTGAATTCTATTTCTCTCCTATGAGGTGTTCTTTGAACTTACTGTTCTGATTTAATGGCTATTGATTTAGTGACACGGCAATAAAGTGTGATTTATAGCTAAATCATGGGTCCTTCTGATTCACTGGCTTTCATCATAATACTGATTAAACTCTGCCAACTCTTCCCAGGCAGCACTCACAGACAGGGAAATTTGCTGGGCTTTAAAGAGTTGAGCACTGTGGGGAGGACCCCAGTGATCCAACCTGTAGCGAGGTTAGACTGAGAGGCAGACAGCATGAAGCAGCATGGAGATATTGTATAGATTCTTTGCAGGATCTGTTCACAGCACTCCTACATGATTTCGATTTCTTGCCTTATTCTGCCCTTTGCCCTCTTGTTACATCTTGTGCGTACTTATTACGTACAGCGATATAGAAATATGATACAGATTTTTCTAACAAACAAGAGCCCTGTGCCAAGAGTTGATTGTCTGTAAAACTCATATAAGGAGGGGAGAAAGATATCAGCAACAGGCTGACGTCTATACTGTCATTAGTGATTAAACATTAATAGGAAAGGCATGCAGATGCCACCATTCTCTCATCCAGGAGAGCCTGGGAATGGCAGAGGTAGCCATGCTGCACTGCAATGGGGAGATGTATCCTGAGAATTTGCTTCCTCAGTTGCCTGGGGTGGTTAAATGGTCCTGTAAGGAATATGCTGGGTTCCAAGATTTATCCAAAATCCCAGTTGTTACTGAACAGAAAAAAAGGAAGATGGAGATGGGAGCATGTTCTAGTACACATGTGATGCTATAAAGAAAGATGTGGAGACAAGTCCAAGTTGTAGTTAACAGCTGCAGACTTTGAAATCCATTCTTAATCTCCCTGTGTGACTTTTTGGCCTTGAAGCAAAAGCTTGTGCAAAAGGTAATATATCATATGACACTCTTATTATGCTCATGTAATAGAGGTGTAATTGCTTATTAAATTTCAAAATGCAGCTGGCTTTACGAGATTTTAGAAAAGGCTTTCCTTCACCTCTCATATTTCTTTCACTGAGAAGCTGCCATTTATTTCTGTAATTTGAGTATTCCAGTCAGGAACATTTTGAAAAGCCAGTGGTTCAGCTGGAGAAAAGGAATCAAACACAAGCATGGACAGTTAGAAATATTTTTCACACTGATTTATTGTTCTACTCTCTTCTGAATTTACACAAGAGGAAGTCTTTTTATGGCTGCTTCATTGCTGCTTGCTCATTATAGGAACTTACTTTATATGTTTATCCAGCAACAACTTCATTACTTTGCTTGCGTCTTCCTGGAAAAATACTAAAAATACAGAGAAAGGAAGTAGACTGGATACAAAACATGCTGAGTGTTTTGAGAAGAGACCTTGTGAGGAGTAACTAATATTTTCTTGTTGAAAATGCTGCCATTTAGGAACAAGGTGTTGATCTGCTGTGTTATTTTTGCATGCCTCTGAACTATTTGCATTGAGACCCTATCATTGTGTACATCAGAGATATCAGGTGCTCAAGATGTTTTATACAGTAAAGGCACTTTCTGTTCCTCAGGTACAGAGAGGCATTCAAAGGTCAAGAAGTGCTTCAAACTGATACAAGAGTCCACATCTGAGAATGAGCCATTTGAAAGGACATTTATAATTGGATGATATCTGCAAATCATGCATTGACTAGGCAGTGTATGATTGTACATCATATCTACTGTGTACACTAGGCTACATATTATCATACATACCACAGAATCATAGAAACACAGAATGGTTGAGGGTGGGAAAGGATCTCTAGAGGTCATCTTGTCCAACTCTCCTGCTCAAGCAGGGCCACCTAGAGCTGGTTACCCAGGACTGTGTCCAGATGGTGTATGAATATCTCCAAGGATGGAGACTCCACAATCTCCCTGGGCAACCTGTTCCAGTGCTCGGTCACCCTCACAGTGCAAAAGCATTTCCTGATGTTCAAGGGAACCTCCTGTGTTTCAGTTTGTGCCCATTGCCTCTGGTCGTGTCACGGGGCACCACTAAAAAGAACCTGGCTCCGTCCTCTCTGCATCCCCCCTTTGGGTGTTTATATATATTCATAAGATCCCCCCGAGGCTTCTCTTCTCCAGGCAGATGAAGGAACCACCAGTAGATGAATGAATGTGAAACTTCATTATGCAGATAAGAGATGTCTTCCACTAGTTAAGCCTGATCCAGATGTAGAAAATCACTGCCTCGACAAGAGGCTCCTTCGCACACCTGGTAGTAGGAGATTCATGCAAAACTTCTCAGTTCTTTTCCACTGGAATAGGCCCCTGAGTATTCTCAGGGGAGCATTTGCAGCATGCAAGACGATGGCATCTAGTCTACCCCAAGTATCTATGGCCTTCCCAACAGCTGACAGAGGCAGGTTTGACTTCAGTTCTGCAGTTCTGACTGCATTACAGTCTTTGCATAACGCCTGCTATGGGAAGGGGCAACAAAGCCCAGTTACAGTGGAGAGACAGCATTCCCCACACCGCAGTGGTCCTGTTTCCATGTCCAAGAATGAGTCCAAGCATTTACAAACTAACAGTATCTCCTAGAAAGAAAAATTGATTTGTTCTCATTTCCTTCCCTCTCAGACTTCCAGAATGTGGAACCCCAAAAGAAGATCTTGCTTTTCTTCTTTTTATTGTTAACGTATAAGGGGTAATTTTCGTATAGATGCCTCAAATGAACCAATTAAATTGTATCATCAGCTTAATGAACACATTAAACTGTTTGAACTCTCAAAGGACATCGCACTAAGACATTTTATGTGGCCTCAGTAACTTGAAGGATTGATCTCATCATTGTACTGGAGAAGAATTCCTTCATCCCCTCATCCTCTTTTTCTTTTCCTTTCCACCTTTGTGGCACTTGATACCTTACAGCATCTGATGGTACTTAATGGGGATACTATATACAGTTAGAAATTGATCTCTGCACGCAAGACTTATCACACTTCTGAAATCAAATTTAAGTCAGACCGTTTTTCAGCAGGATGGTGGTGGTGGTTATGGTAATCCTCTGCTCAGGAGTAAATCTGAATCCTCAGAACTTATACGGTCTAGCTGTTTCCTAATGGAGATTGAGTTATTGAGCCTTATGGTCATTTAAAAATATGCTGCTATCCACCTTTCATCTGCACCACAAAGTGAACTGCCTGCCATTCACAAGTGAAATTGTATACATTTACTTACGTATAAAACACAACAAATGCAAAGCTGGAAAAAAAAATGTATTACAGAACATCACATGTTATTTTTGATCTGGTCGTAGTTCCTTTTCAGAGTGGGCTTTTGACCAGGGGAATATAACTTACATGATGGTGATCACTTGTTTACCACAGGCTCCCTTTAAAAAGCACATGGGAAGACTGCAGGCTACAGAGGACTGGTTTCAAAGATGTTCTACAGCAGCAATGCCTGAGAAAGACTTTAAAAGACCTTTGCTTCACAAATGCTCTTTTGACTGTGGCTTTCTGCATAGGCCCCCTGGCTGCTTGGTCTCACAGTCCATGTAAGAGTTTTCACTGATAGCCAACCCTTCCTCAGAGCCAATTGCTAGCATCATGATGTGAGATGTGCTTCTTGACAGCGCATCACAATCCTTTATGAAGCAGGGAAGTATTTCTTGATCTCTGTTCACAGATATGAAGGACGTTTAGCTCAAGGCACAGCCTGCAGTCCAAATTTCCAAAGGTTAAAATCTCAGGTTAGCCAATGAAAACTGTTATTTGGATGCAGAAGCAAAAGTGGCTGGTTTTCTTAGGCAATGTGTAGTCAGAGTAGCCATCAGCTGAATCTCTGACTGAGTCTTAAGTGGTCAGACGGTGCCTCCAGAATCTTCCCAGGAGAAAATTCTACTGGACCATTTCTGTAATTTCCATGTCTACCTCATGTTTGTGACTCTTGGGCTAGCTTACATCCAGCACCTTGGGCTCTTTCCAAAGCAGATACAGTCTGGGACATGGTAAAAGGAGTGTGCCTCCTCATCAGTGCCAGCCAGTGTGCATCCTCCAGGCACTGTGCTTGTTCCTGTGCAGCCCTCACCACAGCACAAGTGAACTTGGTCCTTTTCCTAGACCTGGTGCGTGCTAGATGCTTGGGTTATTCAGGTGAGGAACAGTGACATCTGATTGTGTTTATGAAGCTTCAGTATGGCTACTCAGGTTTCCAGCTTCAGTCTGTCACATGCTGGAGCATAAAATCTTTTCTTGGGAAGAACAATAGGTCTGTATGATACCCCTATTCTCCTTTCCTAACCCACTTCATTGCCTTCAGAGGCTGTACAGCAAAGGCAGATGGCTCAGAAGATGATCCATGTTCCCCATTCTTAGCAATATCTCCCAGACATATTTGGACTGCAGTCCCTTTCAGTACCAAACATAGTTCCATAACGCCAACCCTGGATGACTACCTGAAATAATGCACAGCATTTGTGATACCATAGAAAGGATATGGTGAACCTCAGCTTAACTGGTGAAGCTCAGTTTGAGAAATGCTAACTGGAGACAGCAATACTCCTAAAAACATCTCTCAGTTGAATGAAGGGCAGAAGCAATTTGAAAGAAAAGATACTGTGTGTCATGACAAGGTAAATCATTATTTTTATCTTCAGAAAAAGAACACTTGTTTATCATTCATACAGAAGAAAACTCAGTGACTGAGACAAGACAATTTTTTGTATCATAACTCAGTAACTTTTATCACATTGTAAACAGGAGGCAGGAAATGAAGGAAACACGCAGGCTAAAAATGATAGCAAGTGGCAGTCCTGACTTCTCCAAAGAAAATGATGCGTTGTAAAGATCAGTCTAACTTGCTTCTTAGGAAAACATTTATCAGAAAAAAAGGAGAACTTACAGAGATGCTTCTGACTCACTGTAGCAGGCAGGGCCTGCTTCATGTTGTGCAATTCCCTTGTGAACTCTTCAACACAGCCCAAGTAAATAACTGGATGAAGAGCACAAACTACCATCTGAGAAGAAAATGATAGAAACGCACGTGACATGGTAGACATTGGATACACAGGAGCTGGCCAAACAAATGAAGACTGTTATGAATCTCTTTGAGCCATCTGAGAGATGTTAAAACTGTTGACTAACAAGCTCTCCAGCTTGCAATGTAGTATGGTGTGCCCTTGACCATGAAGAGGTTTCAGTAGTTTAAGGAGCAAAAGTCAAGGGCTGACTGAATTTTCTTGAGACATTCACCTGTGTAATCTAAGCCTATATGTAAGGAATGGAGTCTGTCCCTCTGCTTTGGCTCTGGGGCGTCACATTCTCCAAGTGCTATTATTAAAAAAAAGAGTAACTTGTGAATTAAAGTGTTTCTTAATGTGATAAGAAGCGGCTGTGTGACGCCCTTGGCTAGGAATTGGGCTTCTGAATCAGTTTTTTTGCAATGCTGGCCTTTTTCATACAAAAAACTCAGGTATGCTTGAACTATTGAAGAGTGAGAAGAGTTGAGGTTGGTTTAACAGCCATTTTTCCCCTGCAAATGGGAGAGCTCTCGGCTTCTGGAATCTGTGAGAAGGTTGAATGGCCTTTTCGATCGAGATGGTGTTAGGGCCCTGAGGGCACCAATAGGCCTTAATGGCCCTGACCAGTCTCAGCTGGGATCTCCACCCACACCCTGCCCACGAACTTCAGTCCTTGCCTGAGCTTTGTTTCCACCACAGCCACACACATGCCCGTGGCCATGAACCCCATTAAAAGGGACCTCAACCCATGGTATGATTTCCCAGGCTGACTTTGGACCTGTCTTTTCATTATGGACCTGCCTGGCAGTCATGGGGCAGTATCAGCTCCTCATTACCATCATTGGACCTGAATCTGACCTGCACATTGACCTTCCAGATTGACCTCAGCCCTGCCTTGTCACCATAAACTCTTCTGATAATCTGGACTTAGTTGAGCTTGGCTATGACCTTGGGGTCTGCCATGGTCTCCTTGCTCAGGGGCTGTTGGACTGTGCCATGGCTGGTGAGGCCCTTGCCCCGCCAGCCATGGGATTCCCCTTGGCTCCCCGTCCCCACAAAGCATCATGATTCAGGAGTCACTTGTAGAACAGAAGTGGAAGAAAAGAATGAACTTTATAATAGGAGGATTTTAAGGGAAAAATAATGGATTTGGAAAATAGAAGGATGTGTAACACAAGGGAATCAACCTGATCTTTTCTCATAATACAAATTACCTAGTAGAATTGCCAGTGAGTCACTTAATTATAGCTCATTTTTCAGGGGCTGAGGCCTTGAAGAAAGGGGTTTGGACTGTGGCTTGATGCCCAGAAGTCAACTATGTCAAAAGTAGTTCTTTCTGATGTAGGATTTCATTCAACTCAGCATTTGAGTTATAAACATAAACATCATCAAGCATTGTCAGAGTGCAGTGAGATCCATATGCTCCCTAAGGGATGGGGAGCTGGAAGCCAAGGGCAATCCCACGGCCAGTGGGGCAGGGGTCTCGCCAGCCACGGCACAGTCCCACAGCACCTGGGTGAGATGAGCAGGGCAGACCCAAAGATCGAGGTCAGGTTCAACCAAGAGTTCAAATTTTCAGGAGAATTCACAGTGATGAAGCAGGTCTGAAGTTCATTCAGGAAGTCAATGTGCAGGTCAGGGCCAAGTTTGGGGCCAGTACAGAGGATCAGATAGAGCCCCGTGATCACCAGGCAGGTCCATAATGGAGAGACAGGTCCGAGCTTAAGCTAGGGAGTTGATCTATGGGTTGGGGTCCTGATCATCAGGGTCCATGGCCGGGCACAGACATGTGCTGGTGGAGACCAGTACTCCTACAGTACTTTGGCTGTGGTGAAGACCAGTACTCCTACAATACAGCTCAGGCAGGCCCAGAGCTGGACTGAAATGAAGCCCATATGCAGGGGTTGTGGGTGGAGACCTCAGGTGACCTTGTCAGGGCCATTAAATCTTACTTAGTGCCCTCAGAGCCCTGACAGATGGCACCAAGAGACCTTGTAAATGCAGTGCAGGATCTGCTCTGTGCTCTTTGGAGGGAAGGAGTGCATGATCAGAGGCTTCTCTTTTGTGCCAGGAGTAGCCAGTCATCATCATTGCCACTCCTTCATAGCTGGCATGGGGTCCCCCTGTCATATGATGACTTGCTGCTTTTGGCTTGTGCACCAGTCAGCTCTGACATGGCCTGGTAACAGAAGCAGCAGATAACAGCTGTATATGGAGCAACATTTCTCTGTCTGACTTCCAAACTCCCAATATCCCAACAGGGAATACCTTCAGACCTTTCTAACCCCTGACAATAGTGTATGGACGGGCAGCCAGGACTCTGGCTGGTGGGGGATGTTCAGCTGCTCTGATAGATTGCATTCCAGAGTGAGTACAGAGATGGCTTTCATCCTTGTTAGTGGAGTGAAGCGCATCTTGGGTTTAAGAGGATGTCTCCTACAGGCATTCCTGGCTCTGCTCCTCCAGGCTGAAGATAGGCTCAGCACCAATGCCACAGACAGAAGTGGGAGACCTGACACCTGTGGCTGCAAGGCCGCAGGAGCATATCTCCATGTTATCTTTCTTTATCTATGCTTCTCTTTCCATCCACGGGAGGTTTCATCATGATCAGATATGTGTGCTGTCTACTTTCTTCCCCTTTCAGTTCCCTGAGTGTTGGGTTCACATGTAGATAGGAGGAAGAGAGGAGGAGTTTGGAGCTCAGCCCTTGGAGTGGGGGCTCTGCTCTCCACTTGTGTCTGTGATGTACGACAGATATCCCCTGCCGTGCTTCTGCGCTAGAGGAAAAGCCAGTTTCAGTTCTGTCATCTGGGGGCTGTAGAAACTCTGTTAATCCAGATTTGTGCTTCTGTTGGCTGTGAAATGTTCTAAACTAGGCATCAGGTTCCAACCAGAGTGTGTCCTATGCTCCTGATCCCCTGATGGGGCTGGCCATACTGACCAGTGTCTGGCATTTGACCTCTGACCTAAGCATTGAGGTTTCTTCCCTGGGGAAGCTCATGTACTTAAACTCTCAAAAATCTTCAGCCTGACCCACCAGTTCTCAGCTTTTGTTAAAATAATAAAATTCTGACATCAGTTGTGCTCCAATGTGTGCTCAAGACATACCCTATAATTAAGTGACTCACTGGCAATTCTACTAGGTAATTTGTATTATGAGAAAAGATCAGGTTGGTTCCCTTATTTTTCACCAAACCACTAAGCTGGTGTTACCTCACACAGCCTTCTATTTTTCAAAATAGAATAATCACCTGTTTAGAGTTTCATTATGTTGACCAACAAATTAGAATGAGCTTATATAACATTTGCTTAACACTTGTTACTTTTCCCAGGTTTCAGTCCAAGCAATCATGCTAAAATTCAGTCTGTTATGCCAATCTACAAAGTTCCCAGCCAGGTCTCTGGGCCATCTCTGTGCTTTCATCTAGGCAAGGATACAAGGCAGTTCTCATGCCCAGACTCTCCTGCCACAAAGGTTGTTTATGAATGTCTGCTACGGCTCAGGACAAAAAGTGGAGCTGTCTAGGGAAGCAGAGTGTTTGCACAGATACCTGCTCACTGAGCATTGGCAGGGCTTTTGTACACATACTAACGGCCTAAGTTTGCTTGCCCTTGAACACACTTTGAGGCGAGACTGTGGGAGGAAAAATAGACTAAAAATATGTTGTTAATCTCAGGGTATCTGACACTTGCCTGAGGATTACTGGCTAATGTTACAATTTAGGATGGTTCTCCCCTCTACCCTTGAAAGGTGCAATTAGGTGAGATAACTGAGCTGAGCCAGCAGCTTACTGCTTCTGAGCAAAAGGCTGTGATTAGCTGAAGACCTTGTCTTATCTCTGTCAATAAAGGCAATGAAAACTAGAGGATATTTCTTTGAAATTTATCTTGTTTTTCCTTCATTCGCTCTCTTGTTGTGTGTGTGTTTAGTATGCTGGCCTTGAAGGTGATGCTGCTGAGTACAGGGTCAGAGGCGGAGGTAGAAGCTTTCCTGTGTGGAGGAGCACTTTTAGCATTTGCCATGGGTATTACTTCTTAAAGTAAATAAATCTTCTCCATTAAAGTAATAACACCCTGCTAGTTAATACACACACTTCTCCAGTGGCTAGTATGTCTCTTAACGCAGCATTAGCAGTTCAGCAAGTCAGCTTGGGATTTGTGCACAAGCATGAAGGGTGCAGGATGTTTCCCACAGACTGTGTGCAGGTGACAATGGGTCGGTGGCCAAGCTGGTAACCCAGCCCGATGAAATCTTTCCTCTGCTCTGAGCATGCCGTGTCTACAACCCCAGTTCCCAGAGACTGTTGGGAAATGCAGTCCTCAAAATTTGGTTTCTCTGGTGGGCTTTTTACAGCTGGCTACAAAACTGGAATTCCACTCCTGCCTGTTGTTTCTTGGCTTTCTTGGTTTGTTTCTTTTATTGTATGCCCTCCTTCTTCTCCCCCAGGGACACAACCCTCCTTCTGTATAATTCCCCAAGTATTAGAAATCTCATCCAGCAAGTGCAACGGAGGTTTGTGTCCCTCCTTTAACCCCCTTTTTCTGTATGTCAAGACAGTGCTTTACACACTAGGCCTTAATCAGTCTCTGGTGTTCCTGTTGATGGCAGGGCACTGTATATAAGGGGGCAGAAGATTTGTGGGAGAACACACACACGAGGGTGTCCAGTCCAGCCCTCTCACCCCACTTGAACACTGGCAGCATATCAGCAGGGAGATCTTGGTTCTAGTCTTGTTGCCAGCAAGTCTTTCTCGCAAAATGCATAACCTGTCCTCTCTACATGAGCTGCTCTAAGCTGTTGTGCTACGACTTCATGATTTGTCAAGTTAGTTTTAAGAGAAAATAATAAGCCACATTTCTACATGCAGAGAAATAACTTTAGGATTAAAATAAGCCCAGGTAGTGTTTTGAGTCAGGAAATCCAGTTTCCCAGAGATGCCAATTTCAAGGCAGCAGGAAAAGCCTTAGTGTGAGACTCTCTCTTTGGCATTTGCCAAAGATGTTTTTTGTCCTGGAGTAGTCAACATACTGGATGTGAGGAATTCTATTCTGCACCCACATAGCTTTTCTGTCAAATGAAACAGGAATTTATACACCTAATTTTTTTTTTTTTAACGTCAGTTCTGGATTTAGGCACCTAGTTCCTGGGATAAGTGCTTAGCTTTATAGCATTGAGAGTCTTTGGAGAACTTGGTTGCTGAGTTGAGGGCCCCATATATATGAAATGGTGATAATAATTCAACAGTTAAAAGTAAAAGGGAATCATTTAAAAGCTATGAAGTAGTCTTATATCACTATGATCCATTATAAGGACCACAAATTGTTTTAAATTCAGGACAATATTAACAAGATGTCTTTTATTCCACTGAAGACCCAGACATGAAAGACCTTATATAGGAGAAAAGTGAGCAGGCAAGCAGACTATCACAAAAAAAGCCCACCCCAAAACCCAGCAAAAACATAAACAAAAAAACCTCCCAAATTATTACTACCTTTTATTTGATATACAGCATATAAACATGGGCAGATCCTTTTTTCACAATCTTGCCACCAATAAATAAAAACACAAAGCAATGTTTTGATTTCAAAGTGATTCCAGCATTGCAGTTTGGACTTCCTTTCTCCTAAATAGAGCTTAACGAACATGAATATCTGCCGAAAGAAGGGAGCTTACATACAACTATGTAGAAAGTGTTCCTGTGCTCCTCTACACCCATTCCCTAAATTGGCAACAATTAGTACAAGCAACAGACTGAGAATTTTCTGGCTATGAAAGTGTTGCTTAAACACCAGTAACTTGTCCCCAAGTTACTGGCTGCAGTTCTGTTACAAACATACGCATGTCACATGCAGACCTACAAGCAGAGGGATAGTTATCCAACACACTGGAAAGTATGGGCTGGAAAAGATGATAACCCAGTGCTGTGGGGTGTTATGTGTAGGGGAGGCCAAATCACACGCAGATTTAGATATTAAAAAGGCTGCAGGAGACTGCTCAGTTTCACCCATCGTGTTCCAGTCCAGACAAATAGTGGAAAATGAAACTGTGCCAAGGACATTTTCGTTCCAGTGTGACGCAACTCATGCAGAACTGAAACCTCTCAGATGAGGTTTACAGTCTCCTTGTTGGCAGAACTGCACTGCTGGTGGCACGTGGTCTGACTACTTCAGGACTACCCCTGGTACGTCTACAAGAGCTAGCAGCTCCAGTTTGGCTGTAGTGGAGATGGAGCCCAAATATTGATTTGTGAAAGTATGTGATCTTGCAATATGAATGCACAAACTTCCTAGCTTGACACATCTTCTTTGGATTGTTTCATCTTTATTCAAAAGCAACCAGTGCAGGCAGCATTGGCACAGATTTCACACAAATCAACTTCTCGGACAGCCATGTCTGTTAGAGAGAAAAGAGAGGATTTCAATGAGAAGGCAAGAGGATTTCTTGGAGAGCAGAGCCACACATCAAGGGATTTGGAGACTCCTTTCCATTACTGTTTTATGAGTTTTAATGTTCCTTGAAATTATTACTGGTATAAGTAAAATTAGTTCTTGCAAAAATCTGGCTCAAAGAATGAAATCAAACCTGAATTCATTGGGGAAACAGTGGGAACACGAGAAAGCAAGAGAACAACAGGACATCTTGTGGGAGGGTGGTGGGGATGTGGCTTGTAGAATCACACATTCATTATATTGGTAGTGTTTCTTCCTAAAGTGTCCATTGTATAGACAGTAGATAAATGCAACATAATAAAATAGAAAAGCAGACACTGTAGCAGCCAGTTCAAGAATCGCTACGTGTGTCTTGGAGACAGACCATGCCAAAGACGAATTCATCTCATTTACATCTCACACCTCTTTTAAGCTACCTGGGAAAACACATTCTTCTACACTGATTAGAGAGAGCAATTAGACCTGCTCACAACCTGTAGTTAGCTAGAACTGAGTGATATAACCCTGCTTTTCCTGTAAGCCAGAAGAGATTGTGGGCTCTGTCACTTCAAGTCATGTAAGTTAGTGTGCAACTACTTGGAGGAAGCTTTTTCATGGTTACAGCAGCCTGATCTGTACAGGCTACAGCTAAGCTCAACACAGCAGGAATTTTCTTGCAAGAGGCTCACAGCTAGTGTAGTCCAACCCTTGTAGGAGGGGTAGTAGAAAGGCAGCATGGACTCTCTCAGCTGCTTTAGAAGTGACAGAACAGTAATCACGTTTCTTTGCCTGCTGCTATTTGAATGTTTAAGGTTGAAAAGTGTGATAAAAATGGCAACTATACAATATGAGCTACATACTCAGCCTCTCAAAAATCATGGATGCATCTCCTCTTTTGCACACAGACTGGAACTCCTCAGGGAGATCTTTTTCATCACATGGAGAGTAGCTAGCCATTGGAACCACCATGCGAGGGTTAATGTGTCTGTTCTCATCCATAAGCTCCTTTAGCTTCTTCACAGACTCAAGGGAGAATTTCAAGTCTCCATCCTATGTAGACAGAACCAGAAAACAAAGGCATCAGGAAGTCAGTCCTTAGGCAAATCCATTCCATTTCAACCATGAGCTCTCCCAAAAAATACACTACAGGGAAAAGACAGTGTTGAAACAAAGCCTAGATAAAATCGGTGCTGACTGAAGGCAAAATGATCAGGTCTTCAAGGCAAAGACCTTTCAGAGCAGCAGGGAGACCTGGCTGGCTAGTCAGGGCTTTTGTTATGAGTCACGGTGGATGGAGGCAGAATTAGTGCATTTCTCACTCCCATGAGAGAGACCCATAAAATCCGGGGTCAAAAGATACAGGCTGGGAATCTTCAGCCTAGAAAAGAGATGACTGGGCAATATGTGGTAGAGATATACAAAATCATTAGTTGAATGGGGGTAAATGGGGATTTATTTTGTTCACTCTTTCTTCTGATACACCAGTGGAGAACTTCAAGTGTTGGCTGTCCTGTGGCAGGCTCTAACCACACAAAAGGAGCTATTCTTTCACATTACACATTGTTAAGAGCTGAAATCCTTCACCCCAAGGTACTGTGGCAAGTTTCCCTGAATTTAAAACTTGTTCACACAATTAATGGAACACAAGTTATTGGCAGCATAAATATGACACTTCTGGCTCAAAGCTCATACCAAAAGCTTCAAGAGGCTGGGAGAGTACCCTGGGAAATAGTACTCTGTGTTTTAGATTGCTAGACCCTGTGCATCTGTTAATGGTCATTCCCTCAGTTTCAAGTGAATCCCACTGTTGAGGTGATAAATTTAAATTGCAGGTGTTGCAATTCTTAAGCTAGGTGCCTAAAGTCTGTGTATGTCTGCAGATAATCAGAGTTTGGCCTAGAAGAGAAATAAGCACTTTCAAATGGATCTTTAGCATGTGTTTTAACCTGGTTTAATGACCAGCATGTAGTCAGTAGGATGATCAAGTAAGACCTACTCATTCAAAGAAATAAAGTGAAGTGATGCTGATACACTGTGAGACCAAATATTGCCACTTGTTTCATAGTTTCATGAGCCCAATGTTGAATAGTGTGAGATGGGGGGGGTAGTTGGTTTTGGTTTGTGGGGGTTTTTTTTACAGAATCACAGAATGTTGGTGTTAAAGAATTGAAAAAAACCCAACCAGATAAACTCTGGACATGCATTTACTTAACAAAGTCAAACTCTTTTCTGCTTGCAATCAGTTTATGATTTTACTTGGATTAATTTATCAGTCATAGTTGCTTATGAAAAATTAACTTTTCCTGTATAAATGTAGTTCTAGATTCAGCTATTGGTCACAGACCTCAAAAGCATAAGACAGAGAACTAAAAAGGATGGATTTCCACAGGTACAGTTTCAGAGAATCCAGAAAGTAGGAAAGAACCCTGAGACGTGTATGTCCTGGTGACAAAAAACAACAAAGAAACAACAAAAAAAACCCAAACAAAAACCCCACCACCTCAGATAAGAAAGATTTATTAAAGAGAGCTCAATCTGAGCAGCATCTTCCCTCCAAGGTGACAGTGCATACTGTGTTGCTGAACTAAGAGATTTTATCACAGAAATAGTGCAGGCCAGAACAATCCATCTCTGTAGTTTTTCTGGTTTTACTCCACACCTAGTAAACCATCTTCCTCCAATTTCCATCATATTAATTCAAGATCTGTGATGGAAAGTGTCGAGATAGTGATACTCAGTCTTTTAAAACATGATATGAAGTCAAATGAACTTCACTTCTGCTTTGCAAAACATGTTGTTAAATGAATGACTTCTGATGTATTATGGGAGTGGGAAGGGAAGTCTTGGGAAGAATTTCAGAAAACAAGATCGTAAGCCAACTTTGTACACTGAGTAATTAGTCAGACCTTAGGGACCTCAAGTAGTCCAAGTGAAAGGAGTGCAACACACATGCAGAGTATACTGCACATATATTCAGGAGAATACAGATTTAATGATTAATGAGATAAGAATTCAAACTACAAAGAGGAGCTAAAACTCCAGAGCTGCACTTTCTACACTTTTACTCAACCTAGAAACAGCTATTCTCATTCAGTTATTTTTTTATGCCTCCAAGTGGAAAACAGATTTATTTCATTAAGTAGGAAGCTATCTGTTCCCCTGGAGACTCTAAATGTTAAAGAATGGTTTGGAAGAAAGGAATAGCTTAAACCTGCTATCTCTGGATATCTCTGACATCCAAAGGAGAAAAAGATGATATCTCAAGGCACAAAGATAGTATGTTATCCCTGGAAACCTACTGCACACATATAAAGAGAGTCAATAATTGTTTAAGAAGTATTAGTTCTCTTGGTAGTCTGAGGAAGTTGTTTATGTTGCAATCAAACTGAAATCTCCCGAACTGTTTCTAAGGATGAGTACAGACAGATCCAACACGCTCCCAAGTACAGACAAGAGCACTGAAGTACCTTCTTAACTGCTTCCATGGTGCATGTAAAATAAGTCATAGGTGCTGTGTATTTTGGAAAATTTGGTATAGCCTCCTCTAATAGCTTATCTGCCTATTAATATTTCATTGGATCCAGCTAAGCATTTCTTTCACCTTTTTTTTATATGTGCTATGTGTGTAGGCTCCATCACATAAGCCTGCAGATCATTTTCATAAAGAACTTCTTGCCTAGAAGCCAGCGAGACAAGACAATTTCTCTTTTGTCACATCTTGTTTACATCATTCTATAAAGTTAGAGGTGTCCCCAGTTCTTCCAGCTTCACAACACATGGGGTTACGTGCAAAAGAAAACTCTGGAAATGCAATGCCTCAGTCAGCAAGGGATTTCAGAGCAGTGACATGGCTGGTGAAGTTAATTAAACTGCAGCAGCATGTTAACAATACCTGAAGCATTTTACAGAAAGAAAAACTGAACCATAGGGAGATGAAGTTGGATATCAAGCCAGAGCAAAGCAAAAATTCCGGTCTATTAGTTTAGTTCAAGATTCCTGTTGCAGCCACACATCAGTACTTTGTTGAACTTGTAATACCAACAAATTAAAAAGCAGAAAACTCACCTGAACGTAGACTGCGTGGGAGCTGTGCACCAGTAAAAGGACTGCAAGGACTGTAAAAGAAAGCAAGACTTTCATAGTGCCTGCAAAATATAGCCTTTCCTAAGCTGAATATATTTTATTTTCTCTGGCTTTGGTCTTTCTTTGGTGTCTCTCAGACTTTCTCTCTTCTTCTTAGCACTCAGACCGCCTGGCAGTCAGAGCTCTATGCTCCCAGTGCAAAGCTGGAGCTTTATAAAGACTTCACACGGCATTTGCTTGGTAATCTATTAATCTAAACTCTTTATTGACATATAATAAACCCTCAGTGGACTATCAGTTATCTACCCATTAGCAGAGTAGGCCAGTCACACCCAGGCAGATCCTGGGGTTTATGAGTCTCTCCCACTTTGAGAAAGTGGCCATGACACAGGCAGGCAAAACATTCCAGCCTACAATAAATATATGGTAGAGATTGATCTAACACAACACCTGAAACTCAGTCTCCTTATGGGGAATGTACTCAGGTTTCTGGCCACTTCCTGCAGAGCTGTGAGAAAGAAAGAGATTTGGAAGTAGATACAAAAAAATTGATCTCTTGCACTGATTGCTGGCCAGTCAGTTCCCTCTTCTGGGGACTCCAGGTACTAAGACGGTAGCAAGGGACTGAGGCAGATAAACACAGGCTGTGCCTGCATATGACCAGATATAAAATGTCATCTTGCTGCTGCTTTTTGCAGCACCTAATTAAAATGCACACATTAAAAAGCATGGGGATTGTCATTAAGGATAAAGGCTGCCATAAACCAAATCTATTTCTCTGTGACTTTCAGTCTTATCCAGAAACATGGTAATATCACACCGATGGAGAAGCATCAATATGCCTCACTCAGCTCAGTTCTGCCCATCAACCTCGGGTCCTTTAATCTGTAAATGATTTCTGGCATATTGTGGCTTTGGAGTAACAACAGACACCATGCCAAACAATCTTCCTGATACCAGCAGAACAGAGGAAGGCAACGGTCAGCCACTAAGCAACTTTCTCAAATCTCAGCAATGTTTTATGCCGGCAAAGGCTCTAGTTCTTATGGTATTCTAATCTGTTGCTAAGATTACAGTGAAAACCACCATGCTGCTTGGTATAAAACTCGAGAAACTAAAGCAGCCTGGAGTTCCCAGGCAGTGGGCTTGTAGAGAGGAAATGGGACTTCTCTGGTTCAGTATACTCCAAAAATTTCCTACCACTTAGCTGACAGTAATGACTGCTTACTGATAGACTTTGCTTCTCTCCTCTGCACCAGTCCAGTCTACTCCTCATCCACGAAATTTGAACCCCTCAAGCATCTTTATTACCACAAGACAAGCTTGCTTTCTCTGCTTTCTGCGCTGCCAATACCACTTGCAACTCCAGAACAACTCACACCTGCGCCCTTAATTACTCTAATATTGGTCAAGGGTGTAACAGCAGAGGGTATAGCAACAACCTCTTCCTAGAAGCTTTGCAGAGGTGTCACAAGAGAGACATGCCTAGAATCCAATTAGGTGAAGCTGAGGGTAAGAAAGCAATTAAATGTAGGGAATAAAAAGGTATACTGAGAGGCATGAAAGAGGCAATTGCAACCCCACTTCCCATTACATACCCAAAACCGCTGGGTCAGGACACCTATTGGAGCATGGACTACCACTTTTCATCAGTGTCATGTTTGACACGCTGATGGCATGCCATAGTGGAAAATCCCAGTGCTTCTGATCCAATTGCATTTCTGACAGTAAAGAGGTACACACTCTCTCCTCCATCTTCTTTTAAAAACCTCCAGAGAGAATTATGGCTGGCTTACACTTTTTTTACTACTTTGTCTAAGAGTTATGTGAAGCTGTGATACCAGTTTTGGTCCATTACTTCACACCCCTCATTTGTCTCTTGTTTAGGCAATATTAAGATAATACCAGTTAAGTTAAACCCTTGAGTGGCACTATTGCACTTTGTTGCCTGGATTCATGCAGTCCACCTATAAGTTTTGAAACCCAGAAGTTTTTCCAAGTACCTGGAAAAAAAGGACTCCCTGTCAAAACTCAGGTCATGTGTCTCCCCTGTTTGGTATCATGTTCCTAATTGATGGGAATCAGTTATGCTTTAGAGGAAATGGGGCCTTTCCTCAGAATAGTTGTCAAATGCCTTCGCTTGGAGTCTTAAGAGGGCTCAGATGTGGCATCCCCCCAGGCAAGGGCAGTGATGATGGGGGCATATATCTAAGCAGATAGGATCTTTAAGAAGAAACAGGGAGGCACCTAACACATTTAGTCACCTCCACGAATGACTTTTTTGAGGCTGTGCCTTTGAATTAAAAGGTCTACAGCAAGCATAAATCCCGAACTAGGCCTCTAAATGCTTTTTGTGCTCAACCTGTAGCCAGCCTGAGTTTATCCATAACAAGGGTGAGAGCTGAAGAGAAAGAGATACAAGAAGTTTTCCGACACCAGGTGGATCTTTAAGTATGCTGAAAAGACAGTGTGTCTACCTCTTTTTTTTTACTGGGGACCCCCCGAAATGGACACAGCACTCCAGACGTGGCCTCACCAGTGCTGAGTAGAGGGGAGGGATCACCTTTCCCAACACGTTGGCCAAGCTTTTGCTAATGCAGCCCTTGGCCTTCCCTGCCACAAGGGCGTGTTGATGGCTCGTATTCAGCTTGAGCCCACCAAGACCAAGTTGCTGTAAAGCTACTGGTGAGCCCCCAGCCTTTACTGGTGCATGGGGCTATTCCTCCCCAGGAGCAGGACTTTGCATTTCCTTTCGCTGAAGAGGACAAGACTTCTGGCAGCCCATTTCTCCAGCCTGGGCACTCCTCAAGGCCCAACACTGCTGGGGGCTCTGCCCTGCCCAGGTCCTGCACACCAGAGGGGCTTTGCTCTGCTGTCTGGGAGGCCAGGGGGACGTGCACCACACTGCCCTGCCTTGGGTGTTGGTTCCCAGCGCCTTGGGCAATCTGCCCTGCAGCTGACTTCTTCTGGCTAACCCCCGCCATGGGTAGGCACTGCGACCATCCCTGCTGACAGCAGCCCTCTTGTACCAGCCATCCCTGGATCCCCATAGAACAGACTTTGCCCCATCACCCGCTACCCTTGGACCTAATCCCAGCTTCCCATATGCTCAGGGAGCAGGGGGACACATCAAGGGCACGGACACAGCAGAAGACCCTCATGCCTTGCTTGCAGCCCACCAAGGCAAGGGGATAAATGGCTCCTCTCTGGGGCCCATTTCCAGTTCCCCTTCCCTCAGCACTTGCCGACCACCTCCCCAGCCCAGGTAGGTGTCCTGGGGAAGGCCCCAAGGGTCCCCAGGGACCTGCAAGCCACAGCTGGAGCCTCCTCAGCACCTCTTCCAGTGCCATTAGAACCCCCTGGGCCTTTGAGGACTGGGCAGGGGGCAGCCAGCATGGCAAACCAGAACCCAGCAAGAGACAAACTCCTTGTGGGGTGTGTGGGAGCTGCTGGGGGTAGCTGTGGGGCTGTGGGGCAGTTCTGGGGGCAACCGCAGGGCTGTGGGGGCTCTGTGTGTGTGGGGATGGCTTCTCCATGCTGGGGCTGTGTGGGGGCAGTTGCTCTGTGGTGGCGGCTAGGGTGTGGTTCTGGGATGGAGCCTCAGGTAGAAGCTGCTTTGCAATGGGGTGGGCTGTGGTGGGGCAGATTTGGGGGTGGGGGCAGGAAGCCAGTCTACAGTGGGACAGTGTTTGGGGTGGTTTCTGGTCTGTGGGGCTGATCCTCGATGGGGCTGGGGTGGGGGGGCAGTTTTGGGTCGGGCTGCAGCTCTGAGGAGAAGGCTGTGGTGATGGCGGGGGTGGAGGTGTGTGAGGCTGTAGCTTCACAGTGGAGCAGCGGCCACCTCCGCCTCAGTAGTGCCTGCGGCTGAGCCATGGCTGTAGGGGTGCGAGAGGGCACCAGTCTTTCCATGCGCTCCTTGAAACCAACCCTTGTCATAGCTGCTCCTGCGGATGAGGTCCAGGATACCTCAGTTTCCAGCTCTGTAAGTCCCAGCAGCTGGGCACACCCCAAGGCACTTGGAGAGCTTGGGAGCACAACCAAAGGCAAACAAAGGTTTCTGGGAGGCACAGAGAGTCATGTGACAGGCTCAGGGAGGCTCCAAAACAAACACAGAAGGGCTCCCCAGTCACCTAAATGCACACAGAGGGCTCATGGAGGCACCAAAAGAAGCCTGGAAAGTGCCCAAAGCTGCACAGAGGGCTGCTGGGTGGGGGCTAATGGCTTTCCAAGTGCCTAAAGGGAAATGGAGGACTGGGAGAGGGCAACAAAACAGATATGGAAGGTTCCCAGGCCTCGCCCCAGGAGACACAACCTGAAGCCCTGGAGTAGGGGGGACACACTACCATCACCTGCAGGGACTGCAGTTACCTCCCACCTAAGATCAGGCAGCAGCAGTAGCAGGAAGACACTGGCCTCAGGGTAGGGCTCAGTCTGCTGCGTCCCCTCCACTCCTTCCTCCCTGCTCTTGCCATCACCCCACCCCATGCAGATGGTCCTGCCTGCCTGGCCAGGGAAGGCTGCCTGTCTGCAGGGCTGAGGTGAGTTTTCTGCCAACAGGATGAGGATTAAGCCCAGAGCCCTTGTGGTGGGTTTGACCTTGGCTGGCTGCCAGACCCCCACCCAGCCGCTCTCTCACTCACCCTCCTCAACAGGAAAGGGGGGGATAATAAGATGGAAAAGATCATGGGTTGAGATAAAGACAGGGAGATAACTTAGCAAGTATCATCATGGACAAACCAGACTCAACTTGGGGAAAGTTATTTTAATTTATTGCCAATTAAAAATATGGTGAGAAACAAAGACAAAACTAAAATCACCTTCCCCCACCCGCCCTGTTCCCAGGCTCAACTTCACTCTTTCTTTCCCGAATCTTCTACCTCTTCCCCCCAACCCTGAGGTGGGGAATAGGAGGTTGCAGTCAGTTCAGACCACTTCTCTACTGTTCCTTCCTCCTCACACTTTTCCCCGTGGGGTCCCTCCCCATGGGGTACAGTCCTTCATGGATTACTCCAATGTGGTCCTTCCTATGGCTGCAGTTCTTCAAGACCTGCTCCAGCATGGGACCTCTCCATGGGGTAGAGTCCTTCAGGAAGAGAGTGCTCCAGCATGGTTCAGAGGCTGCAGCTCCTGCCAGGAGCCTGCTCCAGCATGGGCCCCCACAAGCTGCAGCTTCCTTCAGGGCACATCCATCTCTCATGGCGTGGGGTCCTCCATGGGCTGCAGTGTGGATATCTGCTCCGCCATGGTCCTCCATGGGCTGCAGGGACTCCTTGCTTCACCATGGTCCTCTTCATGGGCTGCAGGGGAATCTCTGGTCCAGTGCCTGGAGCACCTCCTCTTCCTCCATCACTGACCTCAGTGTCTACAGGGTTGTTTCTCTCACAGTTTTCTCACTCCTTTCTCTCACAGCTGCTGCACAGCATTTTTTACCCTTTCTTAAATATGTTATTGAAGAGGTGCCACCAGCTTCACTGACGGGCTCAACTTTGGCTCCGGTCTGTTTTTGCAGCCAGCTGGGACTGGCTGTGTCCAGCACGGGAGCAGCTCCTGATCTCTTCTCACGGAGGCCATCCCTGCAGCGCCCCCGCTACCAAAACCTTGCCATGTAAATCCAGCACAGTGCTCTCTTCACTTCTTTTCTCTCCTGGCATCATCCACAGCCCTTGGTGCTCATGCTCTCAGGCTCTTTTCTTGCAGCTCACCCCTGTGTTGGGGCACTTCCCAAACAGCACCTGGGGACCTGGTGCTCAGTGCTACTGGCCAAACACAGAACCCAAGGGATGGGAGAAGGCACCAGCTCTAACAGCAGTGGCACCCCACCCGCATCCCAACAATTACTGACACCTCCATGGTATGCCAACAGTCACGAGCACACAATACACAAACTAGCAGCCACCAACACACTTCCCTGGCTTCCCAGCAGTCACAGTCCCTATCACAATGCTATGTAAGCACTCAGATCCTCTCCAATCCCTTTCATGTTTGCTCAGATGGTATCCCATCCCTTCTGAGAGCACTCACATCCCATGCCTTACCTGCCTTGCTCACTCAGAAGAACCTTGTTTCCCCTACAAGACAACTCGCATGCCCTTTAATGCTTTCCATGAGCATGCAGATGCCCCAGAGTATGTTACCATCTTTTCCCATTAGCCTCCATGTGTACACTGACCCTCCAATTTCTCCTTAATTCTTGCTCACATCTCCTTCATTCTCCCTTCTGGACCATCAGGTCCCTTCCTTTCCCCTCTAAGGAGGCTCAAAATCCTTCTTTCCATCCACCCAAGCTTATAATCCTTCACAGTATCCTCTATGAACTCAGATACCCTCTGCTTATCGCCATATCTCTTCAAATCCTTTCATTTCCCATTATCACAGTGCAGATCTCCTATCTTTCCCTCCCTGCATGCTCACCGCTTCTCCATTTTTTCCCTCCCTGCACGCTCACCCCTCCTCTGTTTCCGTTGTCCACTGTGCAGTTCTCATCCACTGCTCTTTGGCTCCAATCTCATATCCCTGTGCCCCTCCAGGCACACGCTGAGACTGCCCTTCCCCTCCGGGCAAGCCAAGACCCCTCAATTCCCATCCTTGTGTGCTCAGATACCCACATCCACCTTGCTGGGCACTGCCCTCCCCTCCTCTCCCCTTCCTGCACGCCCACATCTCCTCTCCGCTCCTTCGAGCTGCGCAGCTCCCAGATTGGGCAAGACTGAGCTGAGCTGCGTGTGCACGGTCACTCTGAACGGTACTGGGGACAGACGGCACTGTGCACGCAGGTGGCGTCTGCATGACGCCATCACAATCCAGCACACGGGATTGTTAACAGACCATCCTTTCCAAAGCCCTGCCAAGGAATGTCCTGCCAGGCACAGGTTGGTGACTCCAGCTGGGAGCAGTGTTCCAGCTGCCATAGGAGAGGTGTTCCAATACCTCTGATCAGGAATTCGAACCGTAATTTTCTTCCAGGGTTCATCTTGCATAATTTGCAGGCTTTTGGCAATAAGACCTCTTTAGGCAATGATACTTGACCTAGCAGCCCAAACCAAGCTCTCTACAGCCATATGAACTCTCCAGATCTTCTGCCTGGATTCTTGGGGCCTTTTGAGAAGGCTGTGAGTGTCCCACAAGTCTTGTTTTATCTGCCAGACTTGGGGGACACATGGAGTACCTTGAAACCTCAAAAGGTGTGGGGGGGGGCAAATAAATCCATACCTCATATCTGTACTGGTGCAAGAGACTGTCAAAATAGAACAGTGATCTTCTTTTGAAGTCTGTCCTGTAAAGAAATAGATAATAACCCAGGGCACCACCAGGAAGGATTCAGGAATACCCTTTAGAAGGTAATAAGAAATTACATGGATAATTATTCTTCGGTCTTGTAGAGAAATTCTCAGAGGGAGAAGTGAGTCTAGGTCTAAGCTCCTCTGTGTCTGAAAAGTATTGTACCATGAAGTGAGGCCAGGACCTCATTCAGTGCTACTGCTGAAATGTAATTCCACAGCAGAGCCTGCTGTGCACCACAAAAACTCAGGATAAACTCATGTTGCACTGGCTCCATGCATTTGGTTTGTAGCATCTCTTCAGGCAGGTGGCTTGTTGTGGTTCATCCCTTCCTAAATAGGTTTTTGTCATGACAAACAGCTTCTGTCCATTTCCCCCCCCACAGGTTTGTATCTGTAGTGGTTTAAGCCCAGCTGGCACAAAGCACCACGCAGCCGCCCCGCTCACTCCTCACCCCCCGGCAGGATGGGAGGAGAAAATACAACAAAAAGCTCGTGGGTCGAGACAAGGACAGGGAGGGATGACTCACCACTTATGGTCACAGGCAAAACAGACTCGATTTTGGGGAAAAAAAAAAAAAACAATTTAATTTGTTACCAATCAAATCAGAGTAGGATAATGAGAAACAGACATATCTTAAAAACACACCTTCCCACCACCCCTCCCTTCTTCCTGGCTCAGCTTTGCTCCCGATTCCTCTACCTCCTTCCCCGACAGCAGCGCAGGGGACGGAATGGGGGTTGCGGTCAGTTCATCACACATCGTTTCTGCCGCTCCTGCCTCCTCGGGGGGAGGACTCCTCACACTATTCCCCGCCCCAGTGTGGGTCCCTCCACGGGGGTCAGCCCTACAGGAGCTTCTCCAATGCAAGTCCTTTGCACGGGCTACAGTCCTCCACGAACTGCTCCAGCATGGGCTTTCCCACGGAGTCACGGCCTTCTCCAGGCCCAGCCACCTGCTGCAGCGTGGGGTCCTCCACGGGGCTGCAGGGCAATCTCTGCTCCACCGTTAACCTCCATGGGCTGCAGGGAGACAGCCTGCCATCTCACCATGGGCTGCAGGGAATCTCTGCTCTGGCGCACCTCCTGCCTCCCTTCTTCACTGACTTTGGGGTCTGCATGGTTGTTTCTCTCACATCCACTCCTCTCTCCACTGCAGGTCTTTTTTTCAACAGTCTTGTCTTAAATATGTCTTCTTAAATATAAGTCTTCTTAAATATGTTATCACAGAGGCGCTACCGCCATCGCTGATTGGCTCAGCCTTGGCCAGAGGCGGGTGTGATTTGGAGCTGGGGAAGCTTCTAGCAGCTTCTGACAGGAGCCACCCCTGTAGCCCCTCAGTGTCCAAGCATACGGAAAGGCTCAGGCAAATTTCCTGCTGTCAGGGACTGCTGGTGGTTCCACGTCCACACGAGCCCAGGGGACATCTGCAGCTCTTGAGATTCTGGTGCCAGAAACAATCTCTAGGGTGACAGAGAGGAACTGGACCAGCATCCAAATGCTTGCCACAGGAAGTACCAGCGCTGCTTGTATTAACGTGTACCTGATACTCACTGTCTTAGTTTCAAGAAGCTTCAAGGTCTCAGTTTCAAGCGGACTGGGGTTGTATGTGGTTAAATAGGTTTTGTGGCCTTTCTCTGTGGGGTGACCAGGACCCTGAAATGACCCCAGCCTGGCCAGGGACCCTGCTCATCTGTGGGCATTTTCAGCGATCTCCAAAAGGGAACAAGTCTGTGCAGAGGGGCAGAGCTGCGGTCTCCTTGGGAGCAGAGACACATGGTGGGTGCTTCGTCACCTCCCCTGGTTACCAACAGAGGTGTTAGAAAGGACAGGCCCCAGGGCAGGCCCTGGGAGACCCAGGGCACCAGCCTCCAGGCAGATACGACCCATTACCCACCACCTCTGAGCCCGATACCCAACCAGGTATTGACCTCTCTAAGTGTCTGCACACCAAGACCAAAACCTCTCAGCTGGGACAAACTGGAACAGGTTGCCAAGGGAGGTTGTGGAGTCTCCATCTTTGGAGATATTCAGATGCCATCTGGACATGGTCCTGAGAAACCGGCTCTGGGTGGCCCTGCGCGAGTGGGGGGGGCGGACAAGATGACCTACAGAGCTCCCTTCCGACCTCAAGCAATCTGTGATTCTGTGCACATGCCCTTCAGTCCCATCCGCAGCTTCCAGGTCTCTTGCCTTCTCCTCCTTGGAGGCTCAGAGTCCCTTCTTTCCCTCCAGGCAAGCTGAGACACCCTTGATGCCCATCCCTGTCAGCTCAGATGCCCTCCCTCCACCTTGCTGGGCACTGCCCTCCCCTCCTCTCCCCTTCCTGCACACCCGCATCTCCTCTCCTCCCGCCTGAGCTGCTCACCTCCCACATTGGGCAAGACTGGGCTGAGCTGCGTGTGCACGGTCACTCTGAGGGGTACTGGGGACGGACGGCACTGTGCACGCAGGTGGCGTCTGCATGAGGATGGGCCAGCACACGGGATCGTTAACAGACCATCCTTTCCAAAGCCCTGCCAAGGAATGTCCTGCCAGGCACAGGTTGGTGACTCCAGCTGGGAGCAGGCCCCCGGCGTCTTTATTTGGCATCTCCAGGAGGAATACAGTGCTTGGAAAGGCCCCGGCCTGCTAAGGGCTCTGCTGCTGCAGGGGAGGCAGCACTGTGCTCACATCCCACACAGTGCTGCACTGTCCTCCTGCTTTTTATTGGGGTCTCAGAGCTCCATCTTCTTCACAAAGCTGAAGGAGAAACCAAAAGGTGTTCAGCTGGATGTACAGAGGGGAGGGCAGAGACCTCCTGCCCACCAGGTCTGGTCTTGGAGGCTTTCTGTGGTCTCCGAGACATCCCCTGCCCTGCAGAGCCAGGCCCATCAGCCCGGGGCTGAGACCTGGGAGAGGACAGGCCAAACCCCAGAGAAACCCATCCGCGTCCCCTCTGCCCCTGTTCTGCCTGTGGACATCTCCCTGGGGCTGGGGCAGGTCTGACTCAGGGGCACAGCCTCAGGACCCCGCTGCTCTCCTGCCACCCAGCTGTCAGGACAGACAGTCCTTCCCGGGTGCTGCTGCCCGGGCAAGGCAGGAACGTGCCGCCGCAGGAAAATGCCTCCTCTGCTTGGAGATATTTACCAGGGGAATTGCTTTGGGGCCGTTGCCTGCAACCTGTTGACCTCCACGGCCTTCTGCCTCCTGGCGGGCTCTGTATGGCTCCAGATTTGTGAGGACCTGTCTTGCTCGTGGTGGCCGGACGCTGCAACGGCAGGGACAAATTCCCTCTTGCACCCTGGCTGAGACCCTGCCTGCCCCAGCCCTGCCTGCCCCTGCCCGCTCCTACCCCTGCACCCACGTTCCCTTTGGCCCCACCGCCCCCTTCAATGCGGGACGAGCTTCAGGCACGTGCTGGGGGCTGAGACACGGGGCACCAGGGGCTATCCCAGGGCATGCCCGAGTCAGGGGAAATCCAAGGCGCAGTATCCCTCAGGGCTCAGGGCTCGGCTTCCTTGACCCCGTAGTGTGGTGGTCCCATCTGCTCGACTCTCCTGGCCTTGCTGGGTGCTGCACGCACTTACTCTGGCCGTGGTCTCCCCCGCCAAGGGGGGTGTGCTCGTCTTCTCTGCTTCCTGAAGGGAGAGAGAAGCTCTCGCTCCTGCCAGAGGGACCAGAGTCTTCTTTCTCCTCCTTTCCAATGCTCCGGGATGGAAGGCAGCATCTTTCTCTGGGCTCCGGTGCTTTGCCACTGGGGGCAGCTGTTGTGCGAGGCAAACAAAGAGGAGGCATCGCAGTCATTTCTGTCTTTCTCCAGCCAAGGCAACATCAAGGGCTTCGTCCCTCAGCCAATGAAGCCAATGGACAGTTTGGTTTCCTCCTCTCTACCCCAAAGTGCTTGGCAGTGAACCCTCTACTTCCTATAGAAACCTAGACATAAAGGAGATTCAGTTCATGGAATGACCCCTGGCAAGCACAGTGGAGAATGATGAAGTCATTCGCAAGACTGAAAGGAGGAGCCGCAAAAAGTCCCAGAACAAACACATCCAAAGGGATCCTTTCAGCCTCCCTATCCGCAGAGCAGATGCAGCCTTCCTGCACGGACATAGGACACCATCATTACGCAAGTCTGTATCACCTACCGGGACATATTTCCCCTGCCTGTCGAGGGCAGGCAGTCTGGCTTCAGGAGCTTCCTTCCCCTTGACGTCTCTGCCCTTCTTTGCAGAGTCCCCCGCAATTGGTGGCATGCAAATACACCACATGAGGACTTTGTCTGGGGACAGTGGGAGCGTCTTCTCCGGCTTGTGCTCATGAGCCCAGCCTGTGCCCTCACCAAAACACCTGCTACACACTTCCCACCCAGCAGGAAGAGCTAAGTCCTTGGTGCACGTGCTCATAACCGCTCTGTACCAGTACAGGCAACGTGGCCAAGGGCAACAGCTCCCTCACACGTGTCCAAGAGCATGGGGTTACCCAGCTCTCTCAACCTCCCTCTCTGCATTCCAGCCTCAGCCTTTTTCCTTTCTTCTGCTGTCACCTCCGCATCACCCATCCGAATTGGAGGAAGACGCCGATCAGAAAGGAAGCGTCGGCCGGGAAGACCCCCTGAAGAAGAAAAAGAGGCTCCTCACAACTGCATCTCTGGAACGCTTTGGACAGGAAGGACGTGCTGGCCTTCCTGTCCAACCCCTGTCCCCTTCCCTGAGGGCCGCGCTGCTCCCAGAGTGTTGCTGTCCCACTGCTTCCTTGGCTCCCCATTCGGAAAAAGGGGGGCCTGCTGGGACACATTGCGGGCTTGAGAGGGGATTCTCTTTGGCGTGGAGGACGTCAGTTCCTAGGAGGGGAATGTACACAGAGTTGCCTGGGGCTCGGCGCTGGATCTTCGCGTTGTTACAGTACCTTGTAGGTAAGCGCTGTCAGGCAATGCTTGTGACTTCCCATCTACGTGCACAAAGCTGGAAAGAAGAAGGCGACACCGGTTTGAATAAGGGCAGCACAGTCCATTGCAGCCTCCGGGAAGCTGCTCACAGCCATCCAGTTTTCCAAAGGAGAAGACCTAACAGGTTGGCACCACACACGAGGACACCGAGTGGCACAACACTCCATTGCCAGCATGGGCAGAAGAGCCTCCATCCATAGGGCTGCTCTCAACGGGGTCTGGGATGCACCTTGTCAGAGATGCTTTACAGGGGAAAACAAACACCCAGCAACTAAGAACATCCTGGGCTCTGGGGGCTGTTTTTTCTCCGTCTCACTCAAAGGAAAGGGAAGGAGCCGATGAAGCTCTCTACACAATGGTCCCTAACTGCGACTCCAGGGCAGTTCCCACACAGGGTGGGAAGGTAAAGCAGGCCCTCTTCCCTGGGCCTCTGCCTGAAGACACCCCACTTCCCAAAGAAGCAAGAGTGGCCATGGACTTCACGCAGAAGCACTGCTTGGGCAGAGTTATTCCCACCCAGCTTCAGGAGGAGACCTAGGCAGCTCTGCGGGGCTCCATCAGAGAGGGGCTGGCTGAGAAGCTGCACGCTTGGCCTGTCCAGAAGCAACATACTCACTGTGGGAACACGAAGACGCCTCCAGGAGGCATCCGGAAAACGGCCATTTCTTTGCGGGCTACGATCAAGTGTCTCAGCCTTGGCGTCTGCAACAGGGACAGAGACATGGCAGGGGATCCCCAGGGAATTTACTCGTTGCTCACAAGGGCAGAAAACCTCTCTGCCACCCACAACCCCAGCTGCCTCTCCACCACCCTGTGCCTGTGCCTCCGCGTCCTGCCCAAAGCTACGAGCCTCTCCGCCACCTTGGCCTTTTGGGGTGGCAAGGCCGCGCTGGCGGCGCCTCTGCAGGAGCCAAAGCACAGGGCACACCAGGGGCCTGGCCTTGCCTGAGCTCGGCCCCTGAGGCATGGCTTCCTGGGAGCAGGAGGGCAGGCCCAGCCACAAGCACTGTGGAAAGCCTGCCCAAGGCCACAGCTTTGACCCCATTGCAAGAGGATAGAGGGTGCACTGAAAATGTGCCAAACTCACTTGGAGGAAAGCGTTTGCCAGCTTCCCTGTTTTATCCACGTCTCGGAGCAGGTCTTCAAAGAACCTCATGATCACGCTCCCTTCTCGGCACACCAGGATGCCGATGTTCTTGAACACAAAGTCGAAGTTCTTCCATTCAGACAAGGCCCAAGCAAAGACTTTCATGGTCGCCTCGATGCACTTCAAGACCTTCGCCTTGGGAATGTGGAGGCGCAAGGCGACCTCAGCATAGATCACCTCGTCAACTTCTAAATCCTCTGCAAACAAACCACCCAACAACAAAGTCACTTGATCAGCCCTTCAGTGGACTCACATCACCTGTCAGCACAACGGCCCTCAAGAGCCCACCAACTCTCCTCCCGCCACACCAACTCTTCATTCAGCAGCAAATGCCCTGCCTTTGTGGGCTGGAGCCCTGTCCCCATGCAGACTGCTGCCCCTATCAAGGGGGAGAGGGGGGCATCCAAGGGGAAGGACCATACCTGACACACTCCCAACCCCGTGGTGCCCCACAGCTACCACCAATGTCACAGCAGAGCCATGCCTGGCCGCTTGGGGCATGCTAACCCTCTCATCCCTGCTGCCAACCGAGCTACAGCTCACTCCAACCCCTTTTAATCTACCAGCCAGCTGCAGGAGTGAGCAGGAACGCTGGTGCTCGCCTTTCCAAGGCATGGAGCGGCATTAATGGGGAGCATCAGCTTCATCGTTGCCAAGTGATTCGCAGGAACACCTCCAAGAGAGTGCTCTCCAACAGCAGTCAGCACACCATGACACCCAGAGAGCCCTTGGAGGGCTGCAGAGCTGGTGGCAGGGACCCCAGGTGTGACACAGGGGGAAGCACAGGTCTGAAGGTCTCATCTTACAAGGCCACAATCTGTTTTCATTGCACAGCTTGCTCCCCACAAAAAATGGCTTGTTCAGGTTGAACACGGGTCTCTCAGCCTTGAAACCCTGCATGTTTCCGTACCAGAAGTTTTCCACAATGTGCACAGTACCCATGCCCATGAGCCTGACAGTCTGAAAACAAAGGCAGGCAAGAAAGAAAAACCAGGCATCTTTCAGATGGGAGAAGGGAGGGAAGGCTTGTATGGACTTGACTAAGGGTGATCTGTGGCCTTTCCAGTCTTGCTGCTCCAAGGGCCAAGATGGGGCACGCAGGAAAGCTTTGGAGAAGAGCCTTGCACTCTGGATGGTGCCCCGCTCCCTCCTCTCCAGGAGCTGCAAGGTGCAGGACACAGCGGAAACCGCCCAGACCCTGAGAAGGCCCAAGAATTGCCAACAGCTGAGAAATGCCCGAGCACTGCCCTGGGCTCTCTGGCTGGTTGTTACTCCTACCAGCAGGCCTAGGGAAGACTCCACACAGGAAACCCTACTTTCTCCTTCTCAAGCGTGGCTTGGCCTCTTTTCTGCATTCACAGAAACGTTGGTCTCTGGCCAAACTGCCAACTGTAGTGTCCTCCTGGGACATTTTTTCTGCTTTCTAAGCTGGGTGAGGAATAAAGGTGCTCAACGGCAGGGCAGGATGGGGAAGGGAGTGGTCAGGAAACCACCATGGTCGGAGGGAGGACGAGGAAACCAGCCCCACCTTCTTCAGCAGCAGCTCTCGTCGATAGCACTCAGACACGTCGTAGGGATGGTAATTGCGGCTCTGATGCGGGTAAAACCAAAGGCCTTTATTGTTTACAAATTAGTACTTATATAGATTCATTAGCTGTCCACGCGCTGAGGCTTGTTCCATGATTAGTTAATGCTTTCTGTTCACGCGCCGCAGCTAAGCTTCTGATTGGTGCTGTCGAGCAAGGCACACGTCTTCTGGCTTCGGTCTCTTATCTGTTTTCCAAGTTATTTCAGTCTTCTGCTCCTTTTCTGCACACCTGCTTTATCACTTATTTACTCCCTTATTCTATGTCTTTCAAGGCTATGTCTAATTGCTCAAGGCTGCTCGCAAAACTCCTTATGGATTCCCACAAGCACAAGGGCAACCAAAGAGCTACTTGAACTGTGAGTGAACTATCCTAAGTAACGTGATAGAAAACCCACCCTCGGGTGGGCAGAGCCCCCTACCAACGGAAACCCCTTCCTCACAGAACACACGCAGTAAAAAGGAGCATGCTGCGACTTTAAGTGGAGGTGAGGCTTGCGAGAACCAATAGGAACGAGGGTAACTCAGCGAAACCATAAAAGTACTGATAACTGTTGCTCGAAACGTATAAAATGCTTTACCGTGCGCTAACCAGGTGTGCTAGCTTTGTGGAGTTACCACCTCGCACCCGTCTCTGCGCAGACATGAAATAAACAAATATCTCGACTCTGTATGTTAATCGGCTTTTCCGCACACCGGGTGAAAGAGTCCTGATTTTTGGGACAAGAGCAGCAATCAACCATACAGCAACAACCAATCTTTTAGCGATAATCAATATAACACCAACAACCAAGGAGGTGTATACTGCTGCAGGTTACTACAAACTTATCGTTACAGAGGGAACTTATCCTAGAAATAGCAGCAGATATACTGATGACAGATTACTTACGTGGATATATAACAGCGGTATAAAGTGAACACCCCGGCTTTTTCCCCTCCATCTCCATCTCTGTCTCCCACCTCCCCGTGCTCTCCTCACTCCCACGCGCCTTT